>NC_051233.1:28724238-28776738 GCF_015220715.1 Pygocentrus nattereri
TGACTTATTTCAATCAGATTCAGGTTTACTGAATTACGTTTAGTGATGTGTGATAAAAAGGTCAGTGCTGCACATTCACACATTTCAGCTTAAACACAGAGAGTAGAAGCTTTAAACAGACGTTTAAATAACATACTTTATATATCATAGTTTACAGTATCTGCTTTATTAAAAGATCTGAACTTAAAGCTTATAGCTTGCCTATATGGCCTATAGCTTGTTGTATAGTAGTCTAGTAGTCTGTTGACCAGGTCAGTTTGCTCTACTGCCACATTCTGTTCATGCTGTAGTTAATAAAAAGCAAAACTGAGTTGTGAAATATATCATGATCATTGTACTTCCTAGTTTTCTAAGGTTTGCTAAGACTGGTCCATGCCTAGTGAGAGGATGCTCCTTTGAATCATTACTGTGACCACCAGTGTGGATGTACGAGCAAATGCAACTTCGATCTGACCACACAAATCAGCTTTGGTCACCTGTAACTTGAAATCTGAAACATCAGATATGAGAAACGATCTGATTTGCCCGTTAATGTCGAACAAAGCCTGAAGTCATGAAGTACTGGGTGGTTGGCATCATGCCCATATTAGGAACCCTGGGTCTGGCAGTTTTTCTTTATGGGAGAAATTAATGGCTTTCCAAACCAGATACATTTTGTCTTGTGAATATTTTCAACCAGAATGACTGGATCATCTGAGCTATGGTGTTGTTTAACAGTTGAAATATGAATAATGCTGCATGCGTTCACCCAAGGGCATGAAAATAAGTCTAGTATTAAACTTAAAAAGTGTTAAATACCAACACCAGCTACTTAAACTGTGCTCTGCTACTGACAAGTCAACTTAATTACAACGTTTGACAAACATTGCTGGTTTGCGTGGGCTACTTTGTTGAGGTTGCCAGTCTTGATGTCAGTTCAGAACACAGCAGAATTAGCTTGCATGGTGAAATTTGACTGTTTTGTTCTTTAATGACCATGTAATTCAGATAATCCAGTAACATGCTGAGGAAAAAATGTTTGTAGCATTAGGTTTGGAACAGGTTTGTTTACCAAAGGACACAAAGGCAACACATTTCAGCAGGTTCATTGTTATCGCAAATCACTTTGTGGTCTCTTTAAATCCCACCATGAAGTAGCTTTTGGTGACACATTTGATTCCTGAGTGTAAATGCATGTAAAATCTTGTTGGATAATAATCCAGTTTCAAGTCTCAAGAAATGCCCAGATGTAAACGAGGGAAAAATAGAGACAGGACAGATTGAAGTCAATCATTAGTGATGTTTGAATAATCAGCAAACACTTTTTTGTCACTTTTTTATTCTCTTCTTTTCAGACTGCACCACAAAGCTTCAGCAGTGTATGATCATGTGTCGACCAATCAAAGCTCACCATGAAGAGTTTTTTGCTGTGGACCGATCATTTGTTGAAGAATAACCTGCTTTAGCCAAACACCACACAAAAGCCACACCTCTTTTATTATTTTACAGCTTACATATAAACCACAACCACTTTTATGGACTACTGTTTTACTGACGTGATCATTGTGTATGTTTTTGTTTTGACTGTCAGTTTTAAATCTGTTATTAACAGTGATTCACACTCACATGTTTAGCAAGACTAATGAAACGAATGCACTTATTATAGTTTTAATTATTATTATTATTAATTCAAACTTTTAATCTTACTGTTATTTAAAGCATTGTGCTTTAATCATTAAGCCCAAGTTGGTTTGTCTTGTTTAGAGGGAGAAGGTTTGGTCTCATTTGCATAATTTACATTTGCATTTTAAATACAACAAATCACAGCTCACTTCCTGTTTGAACAGCCCCGCCTCTTCACATCACAAGTCTGTTTTGTTGCCAGCACGTTTCAGCTGAAAACAGTAAAGTTGGAAAATTGATTTTGAGTGTTACCTTCCAGGACCTAGGCCCAATCCCATTTCTTAGTTTTGTCCCTACTCCTTGTTTTCGAGTGTCGTCTTGATTGAGTTATAAGGGGTAGTGGCTGAAATCGTTCCTACAAAATGGGACCCTCAAATAAAGAGCATCACTTCATTGACAGCTACTAGACGCTGCTCTGTAGGTGACCCTGCCCGTCTGCAGTGACAGCAGAGGAGGGTGAAGTTCAGCTCCTCACTGCTGGGCTTTAATTACATTTAGGGCATCATACGCCTTCAAACGGGGGGGGGTAATTATTTATTATCACCCACCCCTAATTATTCAGTGATGCTGAAGTCAGATATTCTCCAGCTTCTTGTTCAAATTTTCCTGCTGGACTATTTAAGGTGGAACGGGAAGCTAGCTACGGCTAGCTACTGAGACATTAGCATACTATTAGAGATTTTTATGAAGTTTATTACTTAGTTTATTTTTATTTTCTTGTTATGAAGAAAAGGACCATAGTACATTGAAATGCCATTACATAAAGATAATACAATGGTTATTCCGTTTATGGGTTTCTTTGGTTGCTTCCACCGTCATTTGTTTGGAGTGAGCCTCTGGAAAACCTCTGTGTGGACAGCCATGTAGCCCTAACACTTCCCCCTACCCCTCTATCTCAGCAAAGATCGGGACGCCCTACCCTTAGACATGAACGTGCAAAACGGAGGGCTGAGGGCTAAGTGGGGTGAACCGGGATTGGGCCCTAGTGAAACGGGATTGGGCCCTAGAGTCTAGAACATGCCTTTCACGTTCTTCGTTATTAATGCCTTTTAAATTTGGTTATTTGGACACTGCTATATAAAAAGCATATGTATGTAATATGAAATGGCAGTTATTACATTCTCAGTACCACCAAATTGTCTTCTTTCAGGTTCCAGTGGGCTTTTCTGTCCCGATTTACCAGCTTAGCAAAGTATCTTACATTCAGAGCAATACGTTTAGAGGATATTTAGATTACAGGGCCATTCGTTCTGCTTTAGACATAACCAACATTTGAATGTTATGTCTTTAATAATAGCTCTCAGATTTGACAGATGTTCAAACCACACCATTTGGAAACTCTGCTACATTCCCAAACCATTTATTATACAGTACTGTGCAAAAGTCAGAAACTAACTTTGATTTCGAGAACTACAGCGGCATTTCAGGGCCAGTGTTAATAAAAATGAGAACAGTAGACTTTGAGAATAAAGTCATAATATTCTGAGAATAAAGTTGTAATATTTAGAGGATGAAGTGGGTTAACTGTAGGTGGGCTGCCATAACGCAGGATTTTTAGTGTCCACTCTTTCCCTATATTACAGCTTTCATTCTTTTCGGGAGACTCATTTTCTGTTCTTCAAAGAAAACCGCAGGAACCTCCAAAGTTCAGTTTAGAAGTTGGTTGCATTTTCTGTTTCCCACAATCCAAGTAATCAATCATCCTTAGTGATATTGAGGCCTGGACTCAGTCCAAGGATGGCTGGGGATTGTTTCAGATCTGAAGCAGCTTGATTTTCTCCTCTCTCTCAAAGATGAAAGCTTGAAGTGCTGTTTATCTGATGGGGACAGTTTTGGTGGTCTACTGGGTCTTGCAGGTGGTTGTTAGGAGACTGACTTTCTGTGAACTCTTTTGGAAACCCCTGTGTTTTCTATATTTACTTTCCTTTGACTTTGCCCTCACGCAAGTGAATCATCTGACATCTGATCTCCTAAAAAAAAAATAAAAAATTAAAAAGTTGTACTTGAGGCTTTTTTGACTGGACATTAATCAGATGAAGGAGGATCTCTGACTTTTATACAGCACTGTACATGAACTAAAACTAATTCTATCATTTATAAGTGGAATTACAAATGAATTCAGTTGAACAGTCTTGTGACCACGTGCCTAGTAGAAACAAAAATAGAAATTTTGCTGGAATGTTTCATCACACTGGTCATTGCCAAATGTCCCTTATATCCATGTGTTGGTGAGGTCTTGGCTCAAACTCGTTGTTGATAAAAGATTTGGTCACCTATTGTCCTGGAAATATATATTACACACTATATACACAATTTCTTTCATTCTGTCTGTAGGTGTGTTTTTTTGCGACAGTCAGCTCATCAGTTTCGGAATGCCTCACAGTTTGAGAGCATTTTTAAGTTGTTCTTTGTAAATCAGCCAGCCGTATAGTAAAGTTGCAGAATGTGTGTTCTGCATTCAACCCGAGACAGAACCTCAGACGAGTTTCGACAAGAATTTAAACGTCCCCAAGTTTACCGCTGCTGAGTCATTGAAAGAGAGGCTCTGCACTGTTGAGTGGAATAGAAGACTAAATATCTTGTCTCTGCATGTTGTTGCTCTGATATACAGAGTTTGGCCAGGTGGGATCTGTGACTTGACCCCAAGAAAAGCAGTGACCCTGACCTTAGATCAGACTAAAATGCTGTCTTGCAAGTTTCAACCTTGATGCACAGCTTAGACAGTACCGAATTTGTGATCTGATCCCCCTAAAAAGGTGACGTTTTCTGAGTAATTCAATCACTTAGACGTAAACAGGGTCTTTCAGAGTGGTTTGGTGTGAAATAGTGCATTTTAGAGACTCAGATTTCTTTACAGTGGTGGTGATGGGAACCAGACGTCACAATATCTACAACACGTATATAGCCACTTTATTCACTGTCCAAAACCGTGAGTGAACCTACATGAGTCTTCTGGGTCTTTATATGGAATGTTCATGATGGTCAGATCTGGAAGTAGGTATTATTTTGCCTTACAACACCCACACATGTACCTCTCCATTATTCAAAGTGAATAAAGAAAACACATTTAATGCCAAAACTGTTTTTGGTGCTATAGTGTAGTGGGTAACACCTCTGCCTTCTACACTGTAGACTGGTGTTCAATCCCTGCCTGGGCAAGCACCCTACACTATACCAATAATAGTCCTTGGGCAAGACTCCTAACACCATCTTCGCCTTCCTGTGTAAAATGTTTAAATTGTCGATCTGGATAAGAGCGTCTGCCAAATGCTGTAATTGGAGGTCTCAGGCATCAGGTAGTGTATTTATAACCACTTCATGTAATAACTTTCCATGGTAGCTTTTAGAGGAGGACATGAGGTTCCCATCACCACCACTGTAAAGAAGTCTGACTCAGTATGTTACTCAAGAGCAGAGCGTTTCACACCAAACCGCTCTGAATGACTCCATCTCGATTGAATCATGCTGTAAGTTCCTCTTTGCGCTGCTACACTGGAAAGAATATGCAAGCGTGTACAGTAGACCTCTAGATGTCAATGATCAAATAATATTAACCCTCTCAAAAAAACCTAAAATTTAGAAGTTCTAATATTTGTAGCATTACTATTACATTTTCATCAATCTTCTCTTGTCTCACAAAGCAGGATTTCCTGCTCAACCAGCTGACTTTTGGCTTTTTGACTTTTTTACTGGGCTACATCGCCATGGCAACTTATGCTGCATGCACATTTTTTCAAATTTATTTATTTGTTTTTGTAAAAGCTTCCCTCAAATTAACAGACCGTGTTTTATGATCACACATATTGCTCTATGCTTACAACTTAATCTTGGGCGCTCTTTGTATTATTTTATAAAAATCATTTTTACAGAGCAGATCCCTGTCTGTTTATAGTTTATAGTGGTTGGCTAATGTAGTAGTTAACACCTCTGCCTTCTACACTGTAGACTTGGGTTCAATCCCCCACCTGGGCAAACACCCTACACTATACCAATAAGAGTCCTTGGGCAAGACTCCCAACACCGCCTTGGCCTCCCTGTGTAAAATGATCAAATTGTAAGTCACTCTGGATAAGAGCGTCAGCCAAATGCCAGAAATGTAAATGTAGCCCAGATTTGTGGGAAAAACGGGTCGACTTTCAGTAGAAAAAAACCCCCAGCTTCAGCTTCTTTTATTATAAGGGTTTAAAATGACATCACCATGTATTAAACTGGTAAGAAGACAGTTACAGCCTCATACCATGCCCAGCTTCTGAATGTAGCTTATGAAATATGAAAGTTACGAAGAATATGACGTACCTTTTGGAACCACCAGTGGTTCCAAAGAGTTGAACCTGCATCAACAGAGAAAGCTGTTAACTGGCTTAGTAAAGCAAGTTAACTGTGGTTTCATTTGTTGGGTTTTGCGAAACTGAAACTCAGTGAGGACTTCTGTCTGAGTCAAGCTTGCTTTGTGAGACAGGCACAGGTCTCTCTAGGATATTTAAGCCCCGTTCATACTTGGCATTAAAAATCAGATCAACGTCCAAGACAAAGCATATTTACACTTGTCCTACATCCAGGTATGAATCGGATCTTGTTTCCTTGCACGATAATCAGGCTGGAATAGGCGGGACTTACATACAAGCTATGCTGTTCTAAATGCTTTATGAAGCCTTTTAGTAATTGTGGTGCAGGACGTTTTAGGCATTTTAAGCTTCAGAGAAAGAAAAGAGCAGAGGTGGAAAATTCAGGTCCAGATAGTAGAAATCCTTCCCAGGATTTTGTTCCAACTGCCTGGACAGTTCTGCTGGTGGTTTGATGTAACTAGAGAAGCCAGGCCGTTGGAACAAAATCCTGGGGAGGATTTTCACTCTCTGGACCTGAACTTTCCACCTCTGAAAAAGACAAGTTATGTATGTTTTGCTTAGCAGCCACAACTGAAGTGCAACTGAAAGACAGAAAATGGGTTAAATTGCATTCAGGGGTGGTTTACAAATTGTGTAGTCTTCAAAAGTGGCTCACAGCTTTGCACTGTTAACATTTACGAGCCTTCATTTAAAAGCACATGCAAAACAACTTGTGTAACATTGCATGTTAGACCATAAACGTAGTCAAGCACAGATCTAATCACAGTGCATGTCCGACTATCCCTGGATTGGTTCAACAACCAGCCGAACACGGTCGCAGTTACCACTGCATATACGGACGACATCCAGATACGCAGCACATTTTAATGCCAAGGGTGAACAGACTGAGGCAGAGGCCTTCAAGACTCAACACATACACACTATAAAACTGATGTACGCTGATGGCTTCCACATAATCAACGTAGCTTTAATATCTCTTGTCAACCAGGCCTTGTTTCCCATAACTAGCCTCTAATAATCTGGCCCTGAGTGACATTCCAGTGAGCTTGACCTCAGCGCTACTGCTAAAACCAAAGATTAGCTAACTGTAAAATGCCAGAGCACAGGCGTGTCTGCTGAACAGGGGTTTCTTAAAGGGGTTAGCCAGATGCTGAGTAGGGCAGCTACGGAGAAACAAAGTAGCTGACCAGAAACACTGAAATTCCCATTACATTTCAACATCGCAGACAGTGGCGAAAGCCCCCGTCAGAATTTGACTATGTTTTGTTTTTGTTTCGTGTTAAAGTGCTATTTTAGTTTCCTGCTTTTTAGACTCGAGATTCCTGCATCATTGTTCTTGCGAGAGCTGATTCGATTTTGATCTCTGATATATACGTATGCTGTGGTAAATTCTGTATATTGTAGTTTGAATTCCACTCTAAAGTAAAACAAGGACAAAAATCCCAACTGGATCTTTAGGAAGAGAAGGAAAAAGAGCAGGATATGCTAAATGTGCTAACCTAGATTGTAGAATGAATAGTGTAGATCAGGGGTGTCGAACTCAACCACTAAAAGGGCCATAAAAAAAAAACTCAGTCCTAAAATAAATACACAATTATGCACATTACAATAGGCTACATTACCTTATACACATTATGCTGCAGTGCATGCTGGGGACTGTAGTGCAGCGCATTGTGAAACTGGCTAGTATTAACAGATAAAGACACTACGTTCACAGGCCAGATAGGAATATACGGTGAGGCTGGTCTGCTCCCCAGGCCTTGTGTTTGACACATAGGCTGTAGATAGTTAGTGGTGAACTGTAACTGTGAGCTGGAGCTTCTTCGGGTCATAAATGTTCAAACTCCGTCAAAAACTAGACGGAAAAAACTCCTCAATGATGCTGAGGCTAATTTTAGGACTAGGCTAACAGCAGTGAACACTGAAGCTTGTAAGATATTTCCCGCGTTTTATTTGAAGCTTGTAACAGACATGAATATATATTTGACCTGGTATGTATTCGTTTTACAGTGATTCAGTAAAGCTTCCGCCTCTATGTCTTCCATTCCTAACTAACTGAAACCTGGTTAGGCTGTGATACATATTCACAGCCAGTGATGTATCTAGAACTCGCAGAAGGCCTAGAATGACATGTTTATCACAACTTTGTTCCCGTTTACTGTAAAGCATGTCGTTGTTAATCTAATGCATTATGTCTTCAGTTCAGCTTCTGAAGGCCTAGCCAATGGGAGAGCTCGCTTGACTCCATAAACATTCTGATTAATTGTCCGTTGGGTGTTTTAACTCTTTAAATTTAACTCTTTTGTTTCCAACCAAAACTTAGCAATAAAATAAGCGTTTACTAAAATACTTGCAGAGTTTAAATAGAAGCACTCTGTTAAATAATTAGAATAAATGATGCTAAGACCAATATTAGCACTAAGCTGGCAGCAATGAACACTGGAGCTTGTCACATTTGTTCACACATATTTGACCATGCATGTAACTAAAAATGACCTAAAAATTGCACATGTGTTTATTATGTTGCAGAAATCTTTCTGGAGGCCTTGCAGGCCGTGTGGCTACATTAGTCTCTGAGACTTTGGGATGCAAAAATGCAGCTTTCTTGTTTTATGCATACACTTACGCACAAACTCGCACACTTCTAAATGCTCAATATTTTTATTTGCTTTTTCTTTTGCAAAGTAAAATACAGAAAAATTGATTTCAGTCAGTGACATACAAATATAAATACTGTCTTCATTTGAAAATAAACAAAACAAACAACAACATTCAGGCATCACAGCATTTGTTTTCACAATGAATTGGTCATTCTTAATAAATAATCAATAAATATTAGAATAAATACAAGCAGTAGGGGGGAAAGTACAGGAAAGAGGGAGGGGAAGCAGAATGTTGTGTCTACCGCTCGCCTTGTCTCGTGATTGGCTGGTTACTACACCACGAGGATGTGTGGGTTTGTTCGGGAAATACCGCCGTGGCGGAACTCCCGTGAGACTCTTACTGTGATGGCAGAAGATATCTCACCGAAACAAAACCAGTACACTTTGGTTTCTTCTTTATTTTTAAATCATGATGAGTAAGTAAATTCTGGTTTTAATGGTGTTGTGTTGTCACAGTGTGCAACGTAACGGAGAGTCAAATCAGTCTGCAGTTAGGTTGCCATGGACTAGTGCTGAATGAATTCCCCTGTTGTGTCCATGAAACCAGCTTCAAGTTAGGTGTGGGTTTAAGGGGCTAACAGCAATGTTCTTCGCCAATAATTCTAATAATGACTACTTGGTAAAAGTGGTCAAACTGTAAAATCCTCCTTCCTTTTTGTGGTTAATCACCATCACGGACTGGACGGTCAAAGCGCAACACATACTTGGTGCAAAATCCTCAGTTCACAGTGCTTTGTTATGAAGTAACTACCAACCAGTGTCTTTACAAACAAATCCCTGAATAGGTTTTAGGCCTGCGCTCCACAGGCTAGAGCCACTTCAACCAGAGCTAGAAATGGGCAATCCAAGGCGCATTCAAATGAGTCCATGAGAGCTAGTAGTGGATGTTCAAGTGACATTTTACCCAACTTGGAATCATCTCTTCTCAGAAATGTTTGGTGTATGTCATGCATAGGTCGCATGATCTGCACACAGTTGTTCATCTGAACCCAGAATTCGAAGTACACTATGATCTAATGTTCTACATGCGTGTAAAAATATCAAGCACTGGTCCATCTCACATATATTATTACATACATTGCTAAATTGCTAAAATGAACTCAAACTTGTTGCGAATGAAAGCACCTTGGATTTGTTCTCTATCCCTGCAGAGCGCACACCATAGCTGCCTCACTTCCTTCATTATCAGTCAAACTCATAATATAAACGATAATTATAAACGACAAAACATACATTATCCTCAAATATTAAGGTTGATCCTTCATCCTGGACTATATACTGCATTAAAGGACTAATAAAAATAAGTTATATATAAGCGCTTTGGAAATAAATACTGTTGCAAACACTGAAATACTGTATAATCAAAAATAAATAATGTTGAGGTACCAATCAAAGCTGCATTGGAATATTCACGTACGTTCATGTGTGGCACTTGGTGTTTTTTTTCTTGCTCGCTTGTGTTTGTATGTTTTAGTATTTAGCCCGCAGCAGAGTATAGTCCCGTGCTAGCCTGCTTAGGTACCGCTCGAGATCTCTTAGAATGACGTAACCTTCCAGGCGGGACACCCACCTTGTAGGCTGGGACACTTCAGCGGTCAGCTTGGGCTGCTCCTTCCTGGAAGCAGCAGTGGTTGTAGAGGTCTGGCTGACATCTCCACTGCTAGAAGCCTCTCCTGTACTCGCAGGTACAGTCTGTCTTCCTTTTACAGCTTCCATGTTCAACGGGGTTGAGGTCCGAATGAGGCCCAGGGTGGAGTGAGACCCAGACATGCTGGGAATGGGGCTTGAGGAGGTAGCTTTGGAGGTTTCACTGGAGGTAGCTGCTGGCTTTGAGGGCTCCTCAGAGTGTGTTGCGCTGGTGGTGGGAGTGGATGTGTAGTCTGTAGTGGGGTCCTCCTTCAAGATGTTTGCCAGCTGTGGAGAGTCAGAGAAAGACACGAGGATATCACGTTGAGTGTTGGTTATTTAGGCCTTTCCATTTACCGTGACTGTGGGATTTCACAGAATGGTGGCTGAAACCACGTATGTGAAACCTGATCATTCTTTAGGCCAGAGTTTCTCAACCCTGTCCTCCTGCACGTTATGTCATACATTTGCACCAAAGTCTTGTCACTATATTGCATAAAAATAGCCAGGTGTTTATTCTTTCATTCGGTTTTGCTATAAGCTAGCTCACATTACACCTGAGCCAAGTAACCATTGTTCTTAATGGCTTGGTAGAAGTGTGTTGGAAGGCGGAAAAGAGCAGAAATGTGGACTGTCTGTTAATCTAATAATTCAGGGACACTGTACTGCTCAATTACGTGTTCCAGAAAGTCAGAAAGCATGTGATAAACAACCAGCGAGCCAAGCTGGGTTCTAGAGGGATGCACTAAACTGTGCAGTACTTCCATTTGGCACATGTATTCTAAAAGACAGATGAAGGCTTTTGGTTTGCAGATGCAGGACGCAAGAGAAACCACTGGCAATTCAGGAAACAACGCTTGGGGCAAAAATCACACCAATGACCACAATGGCCAAGTTACTTTTTTAGACTACTTTTGTTCCTTGCAATCATTCAAAATATGGGAAAGTCTTCTAAATACATAGATTTGAAAAAAAGTCCTGGTGTGAATAGCCCCGAAACTTCCCGTGGAGTTTTGGTGCATGCCCTACTGACAGTTGAGCTCTCCCCTGTTTTGCAATTGCAGTGTGAGCTTCAGCGAGAGACTTAGTCATCATTAAAAAGGGAGCAGGCCTAAACACGCTTTCAAGGGGCAGATAAGAATGATGAATGTCTACTTGGTAGGAAAACTGCAGGAAAATGATCCCAATGAAACATAATTTTTTTAAACACAAAAGTTACATATTTTGTTTTTAAAACCAAATGAGCAGAACATTCTATTTTTTGTTACTGATGTTAAGATTAGTGTTGGGTTTAGGGTTAGGCTTAGAAATGTACTTAAAGGTGGCGTGGACGAAGCCTTATATCTCCATTTTTGATGTTTCTTCGTTTTAAAGTTGAAAATACATGAAACTTTTCATAATGAATGCATCACCAGAAACGGTCCAAAATGACTTGGAAGAAAGTCGTTTTCCATAAACTTTTTTTTCTCTCCCCTGCATTCTGTGAAATTAACATTTTGGAGATGCGTTTTTTCCTGACAGGGACAATAATATATAATAGGGTCCATGTTATTGTTATCATCTCCATTTTTGCCGATTTCCAGTTTTTGACATAATTTGAAAATGCCTATTGTCCTTTACATTGTGTATAAAATTCATGATGAATGGAGCAAAAGAAACAGCCTGAAATAACAATGTCTGGTTCCATTGATTTACTTTAAAAGTTTAAAGTCGTTTTTTTCCCTTCTCCTGTAAAGTTACCATTTTGGAACACGATGTTTTGTTCAGACAACAGCAATATATATATATATATGGGGCATATGTTTTATATATAAATGTATAAAGTGTAAAAAAAAACAAATAAAACAAATACAGGTGTGGAGGGTATGTTGGTATGTGTACCTGAAAGTTGACTTGTCTCATGAGGTCACGCAGATCCAGCTGAATTGCCCGCATGCTTTGGGTCAAGGAGAGATGTGGTCTTCCTCTTTTGTTTCTCTTCTGCATTGCTCTCTCTGCTGCGCTCTCTCTCTCGTTTTGCATGTCCAGCTCCAGCTTCTGGCACTGGCTCTCCAGGTGGGCCCAGAAGGTGAGGAGGTTACGAGAGGCAATGGACAAACGTTCAGAGTCCTACACACAGAAAAGATTAAGGCCTTAGCAGAGTGATGCTGTGGTTTTACGTGTTTGTTTATATTAACCTAATACACGCTCTAATACCATTTCTCTGACACACACACACACACACACACACACACACACACACCTCCATGTGTCGCCAGGTCTGAAAGTTGATGGTGACTGATGGTAGTGTTTTCAGAGCGATTTTTTTGTCTTCAAACCGACTGTCACCAAACTGCTGCTCTTTCTGTCAGACAGAAAAAGAGATTAAACTCTGGATAAACATCACACAGTACTGACCTGTCTGCCTCTCTGTCTGTCTGCCTCTCTGTCTGTCTATCTGTCTGCCTCTCTGTCTGTCTGCCTCTCTGTCTGTCTATTGTCTGCCTCTCTGTCTGTCTGCCTCTATGTCTGTCTATCTAGATTTTGTTGGAAACAGATGATAATGAAACATGAACCTCATTTAAAACAAAAACGGCAGCGGTTTATTAGAAACAGTAAACCAGTGATTAGCAGGTAACGGCTAAGGTTCGACTAGCACAGTAGCATTTGGAAAACAAAGACAGAAAAGCAAAAGAAAGAAGGAAAAGCACAAAGGAATAAAGAAAAAAGGTTAAGGGTAGCACAGTGGCATTTAGGAAGAAAAAAAGAGAGAAATCACGGAAGGAAGATGGAAAACAACGAAGGGCATGAATGAGGGAAAGAAAGAAAGACAGAAAGAAAGAAAGAAAGAAAGAGAGAGAGAAAGAAAGAAAGAAAGTAGGAAGGAAAGAAAGAAAGAAGGAAAGAAAGAAAGAGAGAGAGAAAGAAAGAAAGAAAATGTCTTTTACTCACGTATCGTAGCAGCAGCTGCTGCACGCGGCTCCTGATGTTGCGTGTGAGTCTGAGGGAGTTGGCGAAGTTTCCCGCCCCCTGCCGGCGGAGCGGGAAACTGCAGCTCTCATAGAGCAGCGCGCTGAGGAAGATCAAGAAGGCTGATCTGCAGCAGGACATCTGGAGCAAGACAACAGGTCAGATGAGAGGATTAGCGCCAGACACCGCATCATGATTATATCAAGAGTCAGTGAAACACCATTTAGACGATCTTCACCTTCAAAATAACCCACAACTAAACGACTCGCCGGGCAGTTCAGAGAGGAAACAGCTAAATAACCACCTGTTAATCAAAGCCCGCGCTGTGTGACTGTGACCGGAGTAGTTACCACTTAAAACACAAAACGATCGCTTGTTTTACGATTATTACCCGTGACGCTTGATAAAAACCTTTTTCTGGACTTTTCGGCGACTGTTTAAAACCCTCCCAGTGAACTACCTCAGTGTCCCATCCCGCCAGCTCTGATCAGGCTTTCATCCTGATGCTGAGGATGTGACCGCTGTAAACAACTCGCAATTAAAGTTAAGCGCAGTTTAAAGCCTCTCCCGTTCATAAACACCCTCACTGCCCCCAGTCTGACTCTGACTCTGACTCTGACTCTGATCCTGCATCAGAACCGATGAGCTCCTGAACCCGCAGCATCCTGAGTTCAGCCCCAAGGTCCAGCGACTCACCTCGGTCAGTGTGGCTGGGCGATAGAGGGGCTGTGCTCGGTGTCTCTGGAGCTCTGGGTGACTGAGCGGTTGTGACTGAGCTGCAGTCGCTCTGAGTTTATATGTTCAGTGTTCAGGGCTTGTTTCGCTTTGTGAGGTCAGGGAAATTTTCACGCGCAAAAAACCCAACTGCAGATGAGCAGCGGTAATACAGCTGATTATCTATCTATCTATCTATCTATCTATCTATCTATCTATCTATCTATCTATCTATCTATCTATCTATCTATCTATCTATCTCTCTCTCTCTCTCTCTCTCTCTCTCTCTCTCTATCTCTATCTATCTATCCACCCCCCCTCTCTCTCTCTCTCTCTCTCTCTCTCTATCCACCCCCCCTCTCTCTCTCTATCTATCTATCTATCTATCTATCTATCTCTCTCTCTCTCTCTCTCTCTCTATCTCTATCTATCTATCCACCCCCCCTCTCTCTCTCTCTCTCTCTATCTATCTATCTATCTATCTATCTATCTATCTATCTATCTATCTATCTATCTATCTCTCTCTCTCTCTCTCTCTCTCTATCTCTATCTCTATCTATCTATCCACCCCCTCTCTCTCTCTCTCTCTCTATCTCTCTCTCTCTCTATCTATCTATCCCCCCTCTCTCTCTCTCTTATTGGTTATTAGAACTGATCTAGGCAGAGTGTGCTCCAGAGCAGAGAACAAAACACAAACTCTCTATCTATCACTCTCTCTCTCTCACACTATATATATATATATATCCATCCATCCATTTTCAAAGCTGCTTCTCCGTCAGGGTTGCGGGGGGGGTGCTGGAGCCTATCCCAGCAGTCTTCGGCCGGAAGTCAGGATACACCCTGGACAGGTCGCCAGTCCATCGCAGGGCATATATATATATATATATACCCACACACATCTCTCTGTCTGTATGTGTGTGCGTGTGTGTGTGTGTGTGTGCGCGTGTGTGTGTGTGTGTGTGTGTGTGTGTTTTGTCAGACAGAAAAAGACACTTAAACTTTGGATAAACATCTCACACAGTCCTGAGCTGTCCGTCTGTCTATCTATCAGTCAGTCTTTCTGTCTGTCTGTCAGTCTGTCTGTCTATCAATCAGTCTGTCTGTCTATCAAACTGCCTGCCTGTCTATCCATCAGTCTATCTATCTATCTATCTATCTATCTATCTATCTATCTATCTATCTATCTATCTATCTATCTATCTATCTATCTATCTATCTATCTATCTATCTATCTATAAATCAGTCTGTCTGTTTGTCTGTCTGTCTAAAAAAAACGACCAAGCTCAGAATACTGATGTTTGTTTAGTGATGATTTTGGGTCAGATTTTAACTGTTAACATTAACATTTTATTTCTTTCAGCTGTTTCACCAAATACTGACTCTTCTTTCTATACAAGTTCACCCACCACTAAATCCAATCAAAGGACGAAACTCTATCCTTACTAAAAGACTTTATCTACTTCTTTACTTTCTTAATTAATAGCTTATTGATTAGATCATTAATGCGTTGCCATTTTGGGTTCAGCCCTTTTTTGTGTGTAATTGTATTAAGTTACAGAAAGTGATGTGTTAGATAACAACACACTGACTTGTGCTCCCCGTTTTAATACCGTTTGCGTCGTACTGTTTTCCGATTCAACCCATTCTGTGCCAAAAGTGACCCGAAATGTGTGTTTCAGTAACTGGGCACACATGGTGTGTTACTGATGTGTCTAGTTAGAGGCAGAATGCGTTGTTTTTAACACCTATGTTTTAAGATTGTACTCATAAATAATAAGTGTGTGTCATATGTTTGAGTGCTGTGCTTCTATGTATTATAGATCATTATTCTTAGAAGCACCTGATTGTCCATCCTTCCCAGCATCCAGCTGCACCCACAACTTTCAGGGAACTGTGGTCAGACACCACATGATGAAGTGATACAATTCCATAAGACTGGGCAGTGGTTTGTGTCCACAGTGTTTGTTTCATGGTTTGTTTTCATACTTCATACTTTCATACATGTCTTCAGATTATTAGTTAATTAATACTACTAATTAATGCGAATTATTTATACTGCTGTTGTCATTAGCTTATATTGTTTTTGCTAGGCCTACTAGTAAAAACAACAACTACTAGTCATCAATATACTTACATCAAGAATATGAATCAGTCTAGAATAATAATTGATAATAGTAATAAGAGTGATGATAATATTTCCTACCATGCCACATTTTCAGTTCTGTAACGGTGTGATTGTGGTTTCTGCCTTTTTTTTGTGTACTGGTGCAGGATCCGTTGAGTCTCTGTGATGTCATGTGGGGTATCCCGATACGTCACCATGAAACTCCTTAAAAGGAAAATTCTAAAAGAAAAGTCCTCGAGTAACTGAAGCACTGTAACCCCCCCCCCCCCCCCCCGCCTTCCCTTTTCATTCTGTACTGTACACTTCATCTCACTTCCGTTTCTAGTGTAATACAGGGAAATAGAAATCTCTGTAAATTTAAACAGAAATGACAGAGTAATTAATCAAATAGTAAATCAAATAGTAATCAAGTAATTAAATAGTAAATCAAAATACAGTAATCAAATAGTAAATCTACCCACTTACTAGACCTACTATCCAGTAGAAATTCATAATCTTGTCTCCTGTGGTCTGTAGGTAGAGCATTTCAGCAGCACGTGTTTGATAAGTTATATGACTTTACCGCTGCTCTAGTGACCCCCCCAACCCCGACCCCCCAAGCCCCCCCCCCCCCCCAGGGCTAGACTTTTAACTCACATCCTACCAAATTACACTGTGCTAGCAATTACTGATCAAACACTGTGTGTGCTATGAAGAATAGTGACATTCCTCTGCGTAAAGGAGCCCATCCCAAGATCTTTGCAACTTTGTACGCTTTGGCCAAGAGCATCAACCTCAAGAGCATTGAGTGGCCTTCACGAGGACCAAACAAGGTCAGGAAGACCCAACACTTGCAGCTAAAATGCAAGAGCAGCTAAGTGCTACTAGGTTTCAATCCAATATGGGTCCCAGTTTTATGGTTTTAGGCACCTGTCCAAGATGGCTAACAACAAAACCTAAAAGTACTTGACGATGTTCTTCTCAGTCTTTAGTAACACTTGCAGCTGAAGCAAACGACTATTTGAATCCTTTATTCTTTTTATCTAGAGGTAAAGTCACCAAACTCCAGAACTGTTGACTGAAGTCATACGACTTGGACTGAGTCCGACTCGACTCACAAATTTGTTCTTTGACCTCAACACCAATGACTACAGCTTTGACTTTGACTTCGGCCCGATGACTCTGAGAGACTCAAGACCAAAAGTGGAAGAAATGTGGGAGCCATGTCGGACTGATGGCTACACAGTCAGTTACCTTTCATGTGAATGGATTTGTTTCCTGCTGTAAATCCGATAAACAGCATCATCAGATGTCTGTCACTGTGTTTATGCTCTGTTTATTATATTTCAGAAGAAAGGTTAGAGCTTAGCTTTCGGCTCCATAAGCCAGAAACAAGTGAAGCATCAGCAGCGTCAATAAGCCCTCACCACTGAAACTCTTATTGGAGAAACTCACCAGGCGAACGGACCATTTTCCTCATGGTAGCAAAACAAAAGAAACAGAGCATCTCCGTTCGATTGATTTTAACAGCTTCTGCAGGTAAAACAAGCACAACATTCATCACGAAGCTGAAGTTGACTTCTTATTCGTCAGCTTCGTATTGGAATTTGTCATTCCGCCCTAAATGTTGCAGCAGTTCAAATAAAAATCTGCTGATGAAAAAAGTCACTTCAGCTTCGTACATTCACCGTCTTTTCTGTTGTTGTCTGAATTCAACTCAAACTAGCAGTTGTTTTTAGGTGGATGAACTAGTTTAGTGCTGAGCTAGATTTAATTTTGATCATATGCGCCCAATGTTCGCAAAAATATAAAGTTCAGGAGCACTTTTCAATTAATTTTCATGTGTAGATGCACTTTTCTTATCCGTTATCTGTTCACCATGGATTTTGTGTTTTTTGAAGAATGCATAATGACTTGTTTAGGACTCGAGGATTTGGACTTTTGACTTGACGCTTGATTCAGGACTTGAGTGTCAAGACTTGAGACTTTCTTGTTAATTGCAGCTTAGTGACTTGTTCTCCCCTCTGTCCGTCTGTTAGTTCTTTTCTTCTTCTTTTTTGTACAGCAGTGGTTTCCTCACTCCCAGTTTTGGGGACTCTAGTAATGGACCAAAATAATCGTCACCATCAACTACACGCATGTTCCCAGAAATGCTGCTTATAACTATAATAACCAAGCCTTGAATGCATAAACAAACAGTTCGGTCTGAATTTACCATAAGAGATCACCCAAAACAGAACTAAAAGCAAAACAAACGTTTATTGTATAATGAAGTCTCAGTGGGAACAAAAGAAAATGAGACTGAAAGCAGTAGAAGCCGACCCAGCTTAGCTAGGCATGAGTAGAATCTCCAAGAAGAACTTAAGCCAGCACTGCGCTTGCCTAAAGACAGAGAATGTGCACATATCAAATCGTTGTAGAACGCTGATGTGCAAGAAAACACTGCTTCAGCAATGTAGTAGCAGGAAACTCATCAGTCAGTTAAAAGAGGTAAAAGAGAAAAATGTGCTGTGCAGGATTAAGACTCAGAGCCACTGCATAGAGAAGCTTTTCTAGACATTAGTGCAAAAGGAAGTGAAAGATTTCTGGTGCAGGTGAGGGTTTAAGCAGACCTGTGTTAGGAAGTGAGAAACCCACAGCTAAAATAAAGTAGCCTAAACAGAACGAGCTGATGTTGCGAGTCGTGAAGTGGTTAAAATTAGAATATTGTAAACAATGAATTACAATGAAACAATGAACAATGAGCTGGAGCAACTTGCAATATGATCACGTTACACACTGTAAGCCTGGATGAGTACATATAACTCAAAAAATTAGACTCAACCGGTTGCCCCAAAAAATTCAGTTTAGCTCTAGTGAGCAAACCAGCAAGTTAAGTTCGATGCACTTAAGATACTAAAAATTGCATGTTATAATAGCACAAAAAATGTGTTAGAGTAGCATAAACATGTTTCTACAGCTTATAAAATCTCGAGTTGGTTAAACCTAAAATTCCATTTTGTTTATATATTTAATTAAGTAATTGCTGCACTATTATTAGGTAATATTGACCAGTTTGTCAAACACTGAGTTTCACATGCACTCAATAATCCAGTAACTGCAGATTCTGTCAGTAATCTGATCAACGCACTTTTACATTTACAGCTTTTGGCTGACGCTCTTATCCAGAGCGACTTACAATTGGATCATTTTACACAAGTAGGCGAAGGTGGTGTTAGGAGTCTTGCCCAAGGACTCTTATTGGTATAGTGTAAGGTGCTTACCCAGGTGGGGATTGAACCCTAGTCTACAGTGTAGAAGGCAGAGGTGTTACCCACTACACTAACCAACCAACTTACATGAACATGGGTAATCAGATAATGGAAAAGTCCAGGTCTACATGAGCCAGCCAGTAAACTCACAGAAGAAGACGTGGCGTAAACTTTGTAAAATTATGCGAAACTCATAATTCATGTTTTAGCTTTTATTTAAAAACCATTGCGTCACTTGACCTGAAAATATGAACATACATCATCTAGAAGAAAAATTAATATTTAATCTACTTAATCAGTCATGCATTTGGTTTCATCGTTGCTCCAAAAGTGTTTTGCTGCGTCTTGCAGCAACATTGCTTTGCCTGTTCCTGGTACTGCGGCCTGTTCTGAACATGGGCAGACCTGAAAGAAAAATCTGACAGAAATCAGAGTAAGAGTTTACATGCACTGAGAAATCTGATTACTGAGCTAAAATGCAGCTCTCTTTATCGGATTTCTTAATCTGATTTCTTGACCCTACTCTGATCTAAGAAATCAGAGTACGCTGTTTAAATGATCATTTGAATATGAGATAACTACGATAACCATTCTGATCAGATTACTGAGCACTCACTGATAGGTTAATGCTACTCGAGTGAAACTAAGTAAGCTGTGTTGTTTACATATGCTGACCACTACTTGCAATGTAATGGTAGATATATGCAGCATTAGGAGTCCTGCCCAGTGTCTCTCATTGGTGTGTTGCACTTGTCTGGACAGGGAATTGAACCCCAGTGTATTGTGATGAGGACAGCAGTGTCTGTACACCAAAAACTATATGGTCAGTTATTACTTTTTATGAACTGTTTGCAGCATTGGCAGGCCTGAAGCCAAAACTATATTATGAGTGAGGGGTCCAAAATCCACAGAGGGGCCCAAATTATAACACATTGCTACAAGACAGCCAATACAAAGTGATGCGTTCAAATTCTCCTGTGTTAATGTAGGTTAAGTTTAAGAGAAATGGGTTAAGTTTAAGAGAAATGACGATTGGCAGGAAATTAAATGACCACCTGATGCACACTGGTCTGCACATTGGTAGTTCTGTTGCAATTGTTCCTGCATAGTTATTGCTCTGATTATCCCTAGCTGTCTTCAGGAACTGCATTAATTAGTTGAGTAAAGACCCGTATGTGCTAAAAATAAGAAAATGTAAACAAGCCTTATTTTGTCTTTATTATTTTGGGCCTTTTTTGTCTTTTCATGGCATTCATTCTAGATATGCTACAGCTGTGTTATTACAGTAGTATATAATATGTATATTATTGCAGCTGAGTGTGAAGGATCAGCACCTCCAAGACTCCATAGTCATAGCCCGAAAAAGGATGGCATGCCCACTCCAGGTAAGAAAGAACCTGCCCCAGGTGGAGGTATTTAAGTATCCGAGGGTCTTGTTCACAAGTGGAAGGAGGGATCGTGACATCAGCCGCAGGCTGGGACAGGCAGCAGCAGAGCAGTAATGTGGTCACTGTATCGGACTGTAGTGGTGAAGACGGAGCTGAAGCTTTCTGTTTACTGATCAGTCTACAGCTCGACCCTCACCTATAGTCATGAGCTTTGGGTAATAGCCAAAAGAATGAGATCGTGGATACAAGTGGTAGAAATGAGATTTCTTTGCAGGGTGGCGGGATAGGATGAGGAGCTCGGTCTTCCAGGAGGTGCTCAAAGTAGAGCCGCTGCTAGGTGTTTCGGGCATCAGATCAGGATACTCCTTGACATCTTGGTGGAGGTTTATCTGGCACAGCCTACTGGGACGAGGCCCCAGGGTCATCCTAGTACCTGCTGGAGGGATTGTACCTTCAAGTCGGCCTGGGAGTGCCTTCGGGATCCCTCATTCTGAGCTGGAGGAGGTTGCGGGGGACACGGTTGTCTGGGACTCTGTTCTGACACCTGCTACCACAACAAATGATGAAGATATATTATTATTGTTATTGTTATTATTATTATTGTTGTTGTTGTTGTTGTCGTCAGATCTTCTGTATGTAGTAAAATGTTTCTGTTTAGCACCTGAAAGGATTGTGCTATTATTACACACTATAGAACCTTTTCTGGTACCATGTAGAACCTTTTTGTGTTGAGTTGTTGTAACACGTGCAGCACACCATCGGGGTCAGCCAATATCGCCAAAAAGCTTAATTTACAGGAGAATATCTTTATCTTTAAGATTTTAAGAATTTTTTCAAAAAAAGTTTTCAAAATTTGTGAAGTGTTGGCTAATTAACAAATGAAACAGAATGCGATTGATGAGCAGTTAAAGAAAAGCACCTTTCTGAATTCTCCGTGGAGATTCCCATCATATCCAGTTAAGTGGCCGGGCATCCTCTACCTCTTTCAATCTCACTTTCTCTCATCGCCCCGAGACTCCCTAAACCTTTGTTTTGCTTTTTGTTCTGTTTTCTAAGGGTGATCCCTCATCTCATGCAAGATCATTCCAAGACCAAATTAGGCCCTGGTACTCGAGGTCCATTTATGATTATAAGAAACACTTCTTATAATCAGTTTCGCGGTGACGTGTTTTTCAGTACATGCAGGATCTCTCTCAGAACCGAAATGGTCTCTGCTGTTGCACAGTGCAATTGTTCCAGTTCCTGTTTTCTCTGTTTAGTTTTCGGGTTGAGCAACTTTGCACTTCCTTACTACAACGTACCCCCATCCTGCTCTCTGTTTCAGCCACGGTGAGAGAAGCAGTTTTATTCTTATGTAAACAAAACCGTGACACTATGGGGGGTGACTTTCCACCTTGTCATTGCCATCATCCTCTTAATCACCATCATCATCCTTTTCCTCACCATCATCATCCTCTTCCTCAACTTAATCATTATCATCTTCATCTGAGTCATGTTCATCAACATCATCCTTTACTTCACCCTCATACTCATAAACAACATCCTTAAAATCTCAAGTAACAATATTTAACATAATACAGTGAAAGTGAATGCTATCAAAACATTATATGTAACTTGTATACTGTATACTTGTGAATTGCATACTAGCATTGGCAACAGGGGCCAGATGACCCAACCTCTGCATCGAACTACGAACCCCATTTCTGAAAAGTTGGTACATTCTGTAAAATGCAATACACTGTATGATTCGTTCATTTAAAAAAAAATATTTAACTGACAAAACTACGAAGAAATTATTTTCAATGTTTTGGCTGACCAATTTGATTGTATTTTGTGAATATAAACACATTTTGAAAATGATGCCTGCAGCAAACTCAAAACAACTTGAGAACTGGGCAAAATGAGTTACAATATGCAAGTTACACCTTTTGAAAAAATGTCCTTCATAAGCAGGTGAACTGGTAACAGGTGAGGGTGTCATGATTAAAAGGATGATAAAAGGATCATCTACCAAAGGCTCAGCCTTGGCTTGCAAGTATGGGTCATGGCTCATCACTTTGTGGGAGAACATTTCTCAGTTCAAAAGGAACATTTCTCAATGCAAGACTTCAAAAAATTCAGGTATTTCACCATCTTCTGTACACAATGTTGTGAAGAAAGCTTGGTCTGTGTAGAACAAGGCTGGAAACTACTGTTGAATGTGCTTGACTTTCGAGCCCTCAGATGGCATTGCATGAGAAACCATCATGATGCTCTGTTAGCTTGAGATTGTGCTTAAGAATACTCCAGAAAACATGCCACTTCACAGAGTCTGCTGCTGCATCAAGAAATGCAACTGCAAACTCTATTACGCAAGTAGAAAGCCAAACAGCAATTCTATGCAGAAACGCTGCCGAGTTCTTTGGGCCCAAGCTCATCTCCAAAAGACATGTCCGAAAGACAGTGGAAATGTGTGCTGTGGTCAGTTTAGTCCATATTCCAGCTTGTCCTTACACCATCCACCCTTTTATCAGCAAAAGGTGCCACATCTCTCATGGTGTGGGGGTGCGTCAGTGCCCACGGCATAGGTGACTTGCATATATGTGAAGGTTCCATCGAAGTGGCAGCATATGTTGGGATTTTAGAGAGGCCTATGTTTGCCATCAAGATGATGTCTTTTTCAAGGAAGACCGTTAATATTTCAGCAAGACAATACCAGGCCTCATTCTGCACGTTGCAACAGCATGACTTCATATAAACGAAGTGTATGTGTGCTTGAATGGCCTGGGTGCTGTCCAGATCTGTCTCCTATTGAAAATGCATGGCACGTCATGAAGAGGAGAACCAGACAACAATGACCATGGACTGTTGAGTTAAGTCTTGTATCAAGCAAGAACGGGCAAAAACTCCACTTCCCAAACTGCATAAATTTGTATCCCCAGTTCCTAAATGATTAAAAAGTGTAATTAAAGGGTAAGGTGATGTACCACAGTGGTAAATGTTTGTCTTTTTTGAGCGTTGCTGGTATCAAATTTATATTTGTATAATTGAATATGTTACAAGAATTACATTGGTAAGTGAAACCACTGGAAATCTTTTCCTTGTGTTAGTGTACTCTCGTCAGTTAAACATACAAGAGAATGCCACACCTTACTAGATCAGTATTACCCCATTTTGCATACGTCACCGCTTGCAAATGCTTTTTGTTGCCAGCTAGTCTTTCTGGTCATATTTTCAGGAATGTTTACCCACTTTTCCACGCAGAAGGCTTCTAGTCTTGTAATGTTCTTCTGGCTGTTTTGCTTGTGCAACATGTTTACTATAAGCTATTCCAAATGTTTCAGCTTGTGTTGTTTGAAGTAATTTATAGTGTATGTTTAGGTATTTTGGGTCGTTGTCCTCTTGTAGAAGGCAGCCTTTTTTGAACTTTAGTTTCATGAATGACTGTGTCATGTTAACTTACAGAGTTTGCTGATATTTAGTGGAATCCATTCTTCCAGCTACCTGTGCTGTGTTTCATGTGCCACTGGCTGCTAAAAAAACTCAAAGCAAAACAAATTTGCCTCAGCGCTTTACAGTTGGCAAGGAGTTCTTTTCATCAAATGCTGCTCCTTCTTTTCTGCAAACATAACTTTGGCGCCTGTGGCTTAAAAGATACATTTTTATGTCATTAGACCACAGCACACATTTCCAAAATGCCTCTGGTTTATCTAAGTGTTGTTTTGCATAATTCAGATGTTGACTTTTGTGATGAGGCCACAAGAAAGGTCACCTTGAGGTGACGCTTCCACGCATGTCATGTTTACACAAACAATGCTGCACAGTAGCACAGCTCCCCACCACTCCTGTTTCAGTCATACCATCCAGCAGGGTCATCACTGTCTTGTGGGGGTTTTAACTTGTCTTTCTGACCAGCATACAAGCAGTTCTACCAGAGAGTTTTCTTTGTCTTCCAGGCCTTGCCTTGACTTCCACAGTTCCCCTTAACTGCCATTTCTTAATGACATTTTGGATGGTGTAAATTGAGTGATGGAAGAGCTTTGTTTTATAGTCTATAACTGCTTCAGTTGGCTTTATTTTCAGATCTTCATTCAGCTGCTTAGAGGAGCCCATGGGTGTTTAGTGTTAGCACAGGGTTTGAAGAGTCAGAGATTTATTATGCTCTGGAATTGTCAACCGACAATAGCCTATGATCATTAGTGACCTTTCTAACCAGTCCTAGAGTCAGTCTAACAGGTTAATTAACTTCTGAGAGCGACTTCACAACTTTTTATTTTATTTAATCAAAATATGAAGTAACAGTGCACTGACTCACTCACCCATCATCTAAGCTGCTTATCCTCCTGGATTACAGGGAGTGCTGGAGCCTTATTCCAGTGCTCATTGGGTGGAAGGTAGGAAACACCCTAGTCAGGTTGTCAGTCTGTCACAAGGTCAGTGCATTAACAATTTATTAAGAATTTATATTTTAAAAAATCAGCATATTATGTAATTTGGCAAGGTCTGCCCAAAGTTTATATATACATACATATATATATATATATATATATATATATATATATATATATATATAGTAGGTGTAGGTCTTGGTGCTAAGTTAAGGTTAGAGCTCGGTTTAGGAGTAGGTGTAGGTCTTGGTGCTAAGTTAAGGTTAGAGCTCGGTTTAGGAGTAGGTGTAGGTCTTGGGGCTAAGTTAAGGTTAGAGCTCGGTTTAGGAGTAGGTGTAGGTCTTGGTGCTAAGTTAAGGTTAGAGCTCGGTTTAGGAGTAGGTGTAGGTCTTGGGGCTAAGTTAAGGTTAGAGCTCGGTTTAGGAGTAGGTGTAGGTCTTGGTGCTAAGTTAAGGTTAGAGCTCGGTTTAGGAGTAGGTGTAGGTCTTGGTGCTAAGTTAAGGTTAGAGCTCGGTTTAGGAGTAGGTGTAGGTCTTGGGGCTAAGTTAAGGTTAGAGCTCGGTTTAGGAGTAGGTGTAGGTCTTGGTGCTAAGTTAAGGTTAGAGCTCGGTTTAGGAGTAGGTGTAGGTCTTGGGGCTAAGTTAAGGTTAGAGCTCGGTTTAGGAGTAGGTGTAGGTCTTGGTGCTAAGTTAAGGTTAGAGCTCGGTTTAGGAGTAGGTGTAGGTCTTGGTGCTAAGTTAAGGTTAGAGCTCGGTTTAGGAGTAGGTGTAGGTCTTGGGGCTAAGTTAAGGTTAGAGCTCGGTTTAGGAGTAGGTGTAGGTCTTGGTGCTAAGTTAAGGTTAGAGCTCGGTTTAGGAGTAGGTGTAGGTCTTGGGGCTAAGTTAAGGTTAGAGCTCGGTTTAGGAGTAGGTGTAGGTCTTGGTGCTAAGTTAAGGTTAGAGCTCGGTTTAGGAGTAGGTGTATGATTTATCAGAATTTTTCACACTCAGCTTCAAGTTCAGTTGAATTTAATAGATATTTAGTTGAATGTGAGTTAAAGACAGACAAGAAAACATCTACAGTGGACCATCACAATGAAGTGTTACTGAAGATGTTTCATTACAGACTAAAGAAGGTTTATCTGCTTGAAATACAATTACCTCTTTATTTCTAAAGGGTAAAAATATTCATAATTCATGTTTTCTGTTCATTTAATTCATGTATTATGTGGAAGATCAGATGTTTCTTATCATTATTTGGAAATGTAAACAAAGGAAAATACACCTGTGATTAATAAAGAATTGTAACAATGTTCTGGAAGAACAGGTGATTTATTTGGAAAAAAGGCAATGTGCCAATATTTCTTTCCATAACTGTACAATTTGGGTTTAAATATTATAAATTATTCCCCAAATGGCACTGTCATTTAATAACTCAAGGACTGAATGGTGAATAACTTACTGTAATTGCCTGTTTACATGTTTTTTAGCTTTCTGAGTTAAGGTGAATTATCTGCAGCTCTGTGCTTCGTTTTCATTGACAGCTTCCTCGTATCCTGCAGCGGGTATGTTACTGTAAAGCTGAGCAGTAGTACTGTAAGGGTGGTTTCCTGCTGTACTAGACATGTGCTACAGGAATCCTCGCTGTTATTTGTTTCATAATTCTACTTCCTGGTTTTCCCCAAGCTTCACTGGGTGCATGGGCGGGGGCGGGCCCGGGGGGGGGAGGGGTGGCGGGGTGGTGGGCGGTCTGCGTAGGGGGAGGTTGCAAGTGGACTCAGCAACATGTTGGCTTGTGGGCAGTGGTGAGGACAGCATGGGCAATTTCCAGAATGCTACACACACACCCACACAGATGCTCATATACTGCCAATCAAAAGTTTGGGAACATCTTGCCTTCTTTTGAAATTTTTAGAGTGATGTATAATGTTCACTGTTACTTTCAGTTAAGGGAAGAAAAAACCCATGAAAGTTTCATTATAAAACATCTAGTTGTTAAAGCTTTGAGTATATTTAGCTTTAACGCTCAGCTTCATGTTTATAAATATAGTCCTAGAGAGCCTATAAGAGCAGGTTGTGCCTAAATAATGATTTGACCAAATGCTTCTTAAAAGCTCATACTGACCGTCTTTTGGGGGGTTTAAACACCAGAAAGGCTGGAGTGATGATGAGACATCACATAGGGGTAGAAAATGCATGGGCTTTGGCATGTACATCACCTGTATGGTCATTTATTTAAACACTTTGAAAAGCCAGAGGTCCCCACACTTTTGATGGGCAAAATCGTGGAGTATTCTGTACAGTAATCTGCAAAATGTCAGGGCACACCCTTCATTTATTTAACCCCTTAAATGGCCAGGGCCCACCAGCAGGCCCAAAGTTTTATTACATACTTCTATAACCTAAGAACAACTCAACCAGTTTGCTTTGAAGTCTGTATAGTTACTAAATAATGAGTCTTAGTATGTAATAAAATCCTGGATTTTAAGTAATTTTTTAAGCAATTAAGTACAAGTTATTCAGGTTCTGGAGACATTCCTGAGGATATCAGATAGGAGATCATCCACAGGACAGTCACGGGAAAATAAGTGAAAAAACAGGAGTTTCTAAAACTGTGCAAGACCTGACAGACCACCAAAACCAAGCTTTGAAAGAAAGGAGAAAATCGAGCTCCACTCTTGCTTCAGATCTGAAAAAATCCACACAGCCATCCTTCAACTGTGAGAAAATAACTTGACACTATGAGTCTGAAAGGATGTGTAGCTGTTACTAAGAAAAAATAATTAGACAAACAAAGAAGATGATGGTTTTCTCACAACAAAGGACTGACCACCCCAGAGTCCAGACCTCAACATTACTGAATGTGTTTGGTTACTTGGATTGTGAGAAGCAGAAAATTCAACCAAGTTCTAAGACTGAACTTTAGAGGGGTGGAAACAATATCCCTGAAAGAAAGTCTCTGAAAAACAGTTGACACAATATATTTGGTTATCGAGGCTTCTGGGTTATTTTGTATACATGTTTTCTGCGTTTTTCTGATGCGGGAAATTAATAACATACTTATATGATCGGAAATGACATAAATGATAAATGACAAATGACAAAAAAAAGCTCTGACCCAGAGAAGACGGCAGCGTTTCTGGATTGTGTTGACATAAAACTTCTTCTTTGCATGATACAGCTTTAACGTCTGAGGGCCCGAAGATTGCAGGCATCCAATATTGACCATCCGCCTTATCCCTTGCGTACAGGGATTTCTCCAGATTCTCTGAATCTTTTGATAATATTATGGACTGTTGAGGGTGGGATGTCCAAAGTCTTTTTTGGACATTTTTCTGAAATTGTTCAGCAATTTTTAGACGCAGTTTTTCGCAGATTAGTGAATCTCTGCCCAGCTTTGCTTCTGAGAGACTCTGCCTCTCTGTAATGCTTTTTATACTCAGTCACGTGAGTTAGTCGCAAATTGCTCCTCCAGCCGTTTTTTATTAGTACCACTTACTTTTCCAGCCTTTTGTTACCCCTGTCCCAACTTTTTTGAGATGTGTTGATAGCATCAAGTTCTAAACAGTTAATGTTTGTAATGAAATGGTAAAACATCTCACGTTCAACATCTGATATGTGTTCTATGTTCTATTGTGAATAAAATAGAGGTCTGTGAGTTTTGCAAATCATTGCATTCGGTTATTATTTACATTTATGTACATTTTACACAGTGTCTCAGTTTTTTGGGGTCATACATATGAGAAATATTAATGCTATACTGTGTTTACTATTCTTTTGTTAAATAAATAAAAATGTTTTCCCTTATATGTCAGCTACTATTGTTTTCAAAACTTTACATACGATTGTTATGTAATGGATATACAGTGTTTTTGAATAAAACACATTTGAAATTATGCAATTTAAATCTAAATTGTTGGGAAATTATAATAAAACGTTATGTTTGTACAACTTAAAACAATTATTGATTATGTGATATAATCAATGTTGATTATATTGATTATGACATCACTAAGTAATAGGACAATGACTAAAAATGTCCATTTATTAATTAAAATGTAAGTGTACTGTACATAAATAAAATTATACATATTTATATTTCCAGATTACACAAAAACTCTATGCTTTTCCCTCTTCCACTGTCCGTTTTCTCTTCCTCTTTTACTACCATTTTCATGAAACAAGAGTGATGCAATTCTCTCTCTCTCTCTCTCTCTCTCTCTCTCTCTCTCTGACAGTATGCTAAGTAAACACTTTTCAGTTGCGGAGATGCTTTCCCTCAGCTTTCCCCTGCCCTCCTCATGATTTCTTTTCCGCTTTTCCTTTAAATCCTCTGCATACGAGGAAACTCAAATTTCAATTCTCCTTTTTCCCCTGAGGTCCTGCTCACGTCACATAAACGACAAATATGACAGATTATAGTTCATACGCATGTAAAACACCCATGTGCTCAAACTGCAACTGATTTAGAAAAAGTTATTACTGTAATTTTGCTTTCACAGTTCTTTCAAATCAATGTGGGCTCTGAATGCGCACTGACATCCGTGCCAGCAAGTGATACCTGTAACAGCACAATTTTTTAACCCCTTAAAATCCTAGGCTAATTAGTTACTAAGGCTTCTTATTCAAATTATATTGAATGATTATACAAATTTCACTGCAAACTTGTTGAGCGGCTCTTAGGTAGTGTCTAATAAAACTTTGGGCCTGCCTGTGGGCTCTGAACATTTAAGGCATTGAAAGCAAAGCAATTATATAAGTGGTCTGTTTTTCACATTTGAATAAACAGGTGAGCTATGACAATTCCATATCTGTTTATTTGCACTTCTGCAGGACCTGGACCCAGATACATATACAGTACTGAGTAAAAGACAACAACATCCTTCATTTATTCGCATCAAAACAGACATTAAGTACACCTTTTTCTTTCTCTGAAATTAAGATTAAAATGAAGTGACCCCTTATTAGTCCCACAGTGGGAAAATTTCATGTCCGCAGTCTAACCCATCCATGCAGTGAAACACCACACACACTCTAGTGAAGACACACTTGCCGGAGTGGTGGGCAGCCCTATCCGCAGTGCCCAGGGAGCAGGTGGGGGTTAGGTGCCTTGCTCAAGGACACCTCAGTCACAAACTGTCGGAGACTTAGGAGATATTTCTGTGGATATTAGGTACAAGATAATTCACTTGTAGACAGTTCAAAAAATGATTAAAAATACCAACAAAACAGGACTTTTAACAACCACCCACTACACAAAGAACTGCCATAAAACAGGATTTACAGCTTTCATCTTTGAGAGACAAGAAAAAATCAAGCTTCACTCTTACAGCTCTGAAAAAACTCACAGGTGTTTTTGTCCATCCTTCCACTGTGAAATGACAACACAGCACCACGGGTCTGAAAGGATGTGTAGCTGTCAAAAAGAACCTTAAGGAGAAATGAAAATAGTCAGAAAAGAAGAAAACCAAACAAAGAAGCTACTGCTATTCTCAGGGTAACAGACTGACCATCCCAGATTCCAGACCTCAACATCACTGAATATTGGGAATGCTAGGATCAAGAGAAGCAGAAAATACAGCCAACTTCTCAGACTGAACTTTGGAGGTGTGAAAAACATCCCCGCAGATTTCTTTGAAAGCAAGCAAGTCCCCTGAAAAGAATGAAAAATGTAAAAAAAAACAGAGTGGACATCATAAATACTAAAATTTTTATATTATATATAATAGTTGAGGCTTCTGCATAATTTTAAGTTAAATATGTCTTCATTAATATCAGATTTTTTCCTGACACTGAAAAATGCATAACATGTACTTAATGGCCATTTGAGCAGTAATTTGCACATAGCACCTGTGCAGTCATATCCTTTCTTCATTGTTCTATATTTTGTGGATACTTTGGAGATGGATGCACATTTCATTAATAATATTGCAGCTGTGCTTTTTTATTTATTTGTGTTATTTGTTTACTGTCTGTATTCTGTATAGGTTAATTACATAAGCACGAGTGTCCCCAGACCAATTCCGCATATTCATGGCCACAAGAGGGCACACCACCTAGAAGAGGATACTGCTGGTCAGAGCTCTTCAAGCCCCATCAGGATAACCTTCGGCACAGTTCTTTTCAAAGTTTTGCCTGTTCAAGTTGAATCAGGCAGGGTGAGAAACGAAACCTTGAAGCACTACGTTCCCACACAATTTGAGTTAGAGAACCATGCTGTGGGTCATATTTATTTATACAGCGATTGGTTTATTTCTGTTTGATCTATGAATTGTTGATTTCAATATTGTCAATTATTTATGAATAACTGTGATGACAATTTGTCAACAGCAGAAATAGCTTTCATGACCTGTTGCCACTGATATCCTCTTGCTATCCACAGCAATGCACAACATAAAAATGTCATTTTAAGAAACTTCGGGCTCCATCGTTAATAGCTGGCATGTCCTGTGCCTCCATGTTAAGTGTTGTGTGCAAGGCCAGAGTAAGGTGACCACAAAAGAGGCCACTTCCCAAATAGTTCATTGAGCCTTGTAGCTCCTTGATGTCTGTTTGCAGCCTGTCAAAATAATAATTACAAGTCTCAAAGCACTGGTGGCAGTAACAGTATGTAGGTGTGTGGTCAGTACACTGAGCTGTTTACTTAAGGGCTCAAATATTACTAAAAGAGAACAATTGAAGGTTAGTATTGGTGAAACCAAAGCGAGGATGTCAGTTTTCTATAGATCCTCCCCTTTGCGGCCAATCTCTTGCAAAGTTGACCACTCTCAGCTTTCTAAGTAAAACCAAAAGGTACTTCTAGGAGGGGCAAATGCCCGTGCCTTTCATCAGAAAGCTGCTTGCATTTCGTCGGCTGAGGAAGTGTGGTGTTAATCCAAGAGCCATGACTCATTTTTTGGTGTAATGGTGGTAAGCCATTGACAAGAATTGACCGCCACAAGTTCTGATAGTCCCAAAAAATCTCAAAGTTTGTGGAGAAAGCAGTTGGAAAGTCCATGGACATGAAACATTGGTACGCTTTCCACATTAATAACTTCATGGAAGATGAACAGAAAGAACATACAGTCCCCAAGCCCAAAAAGTGTTTCATAATTTTTATATCACAGCCCTTCTTCTTCTCACTAGGTGGCACTATGTGCAAAATCTGATTTGAACTGTTATGTTGTAGATCTAAATCGTCTATCGACAGTGACGTGTCTGCTTGTATGGTGTCATTTTGGTCATGCAGAATGTGAACACATCAAATATAATGCATTCTATCTGTAAAACCTAACAGGGATGTAGCCAGGTAGACCAGGGTAGGCATGGGCCTACCCAGATTCATCATGGCCTATCCAATCAAATGAGGAATGTATTTATTAAGCTGCATTTTTAAGATAATGAAAATTGATTTGTTTTCTGTGTGTGCTGTTACTTTTTATTATATAAACTATACCTATTCAGCAACCGCTGCTATCTGCCGCTGCCTCAAGCCTACAGTTCTTAATGAACGTGCCAATGATTGAACTTGAAGCTCTATCTATGGTCAAAATGGCAAACAATTTGGTACTTTCAATGCTATTTTACTGCAAAAGCTAAAATGGCCCGTGTTAAAATGCCAAATCAAAAATCTACTTCAATTCATTGGGCCATCAAAAGTAAGACATAAATGGTCGGTGTGATTAAAAACTTAAGTTAAAAACTTAAGTTAATTAAAAAAAATAAGTACACTAAAGTACAACCCCAATTCCAATGAAGTTGGGACATGGTGCAAAACATAAATAAAAACGGAATCCTTTTAAACCTATATTCAATTGAATACACTACAATGATGAAATACTGATGAAATAATGTTCAAACGGATAAACTTTATTGTTTTTCTACATTTACATTTACAGCATTTGGCAGACGCTCTTATCCAGAGCGACTTACAAGAAGTGCTTTGTCAATCTAGAAAGTTTTTACTACTTTATTGTTTTTTACTACGAAGCCACGCTGTTGTAACACAGAATGTGGCTTGGCATTGTCTTGCTGATATAAGCAGGACGTCCCTGAAAAAGACGGTGCTTGGATGGCAGCATATGTTGCTCCAAAACCTGTATGTACCTTTCAGCATTAACGGTGCCTTCACAAATGTACAAGTTACCCATGCCATGGGCACTAACACACCCCCACACCATCAGAGATGCTGGCTTTTGAACTTTGCGCTGATAACAATCCGGACAGTCCTTTTCCTCTTTGGCCCGGAGGACACGACGTCCATGATTTCCAAAAACAATTTGAAATGTGGACTCGTCAGACCACAGGACACTTTTCCACTTTGCATCAGTCCATCTCAGACGAGCTCGGGCCCAGAGAAGCCAGCGGCGTTTCTGGGTGTTGTTGATATGTGGCTTTCACTTTGCATGGCAGAGTTTTAACTTGCACTTGTAGATGGAGCGACTAACTGTGTTCACTGACAGTGGTTTTCTGAAGTGTTCCTGAGCCCATGTGTTAATATCCGTTACAGAATGATGTGGGTTTTTAATGCAGTGCCACCTGAGGGATCGAAGGTCACGGGCATTCAATGCAAAGATTTCTCCAGGTTCTCTGAATTTTTTGATGATATTATGGACGGTAGATGATGAAATCCCTAAATTCCTTGCAATTGCACGTTGAGAAACGTTGTTCTTAAACTGTTGGACTATTTGCTCACGCAGTTGTTCACAAAGTGGTGAACCTCGCCCCGTCCTTGCTTGTTGTCTTTCAGGGATGCTCCCTTTATACCCAATGATGACACTCACCTGTTTCCAATTAACCTGTTCACCTGTGGAATGTTCCAAGTAGGCATTTTTGAGCATTCCTCAACTTTCCCAGTCTTTTGTTGCCCCTGTCCCAACTTCTTTGGAACGTGATGCAGGCATCAAATTCAAAATGAGTGAATATTTGCAAAAATCAATAAAGTTTATCTGTTTGAACATTAAATATCTTGTCTTTGTAGTGTATTCAATTAAATATAGGTTGAAAAGGATTTGCAAATCATCGTATTCTGTTTTCATTTATGTTTAACACAATGTCCCAACTTCATTGGAATTGGGGTTGTACACTGAAGCAGTTAACAACACTAAAAACATTGTGCACTAAAGTAGGTACCTCTAAAACATGTACGGTAAAGAAGTTAACTTCAAAAATCTAACAAAAATAAAGTATTAACATATAAATTTGGTCCTTTTTGGTCATTTGACCTGAAGTAAACTGAACCGAGTTCATTGAGTTCACATGCAGCAGTATATGACATTTATACAGCCTCATACCAGACACTGGTTCAGTCCTCTAAAAGCTTAATGAAAACCATCTGTGCATTGACACCCTGCCTCCAATTCTAGCGTATTCTTTGATATTTTTTTTTTATTCCCACATTTGCTGTCAGCTCTTTCTTCACACTGTCCCCAGCTGGTCTGTCGAAGTAAACAAAGCCCGACCTCAAGCGGCGAAACAAAACAATCTCCCCATCACCTGCATCCAGACTTAATGGGGTCTGTTAAGACACAATACAGTGTTACTCAGACATACAAAATCAGACCACTAACATGACACAGCAAAAACCACAGACTGTCACAAAAGCTCATAAATCCAACACAGAATGAAGTAACATGTGAAAGAGACATAAAGGGCATAAAGTGTTCAGACGATGCCTTTTTAAGGCCTGTCGCTCCTTGTATTGAAACCAGAAGGCCTTCTTTTAGGGTTGAGTTAATGCATTTGATTGGCAAGAAGGCAAACATGACCATGAAATGCTGAGGCAATGATAAACATTTTGAAATTGACATTTAGTAATGTAGATAATATTTTGTATAACAAAACGCACAAATAAAAAAAAGCAAGAATAGAGTTCTTCATGATTACAAACAGCCAAAACTCATCTCTGCACCACTAGATACCTGCATCGTGCAGTTGACCAATCATAGTCAGGGGGAGGTCTCAGAGCAGGTGACACTGTGTGTACTAGTTCACTAGCAAAAAAACAAAAAAAAACAAAAAGTGCATTGCTCAGGGTAAATAAAAGCATTGCAGTTGTGCATGTTGCTCCATAGACAACAATGAAAGAAGCGCACTTGAGAGTTTGAAAAGCTGCCTGAACCAAACCAAAGCGTCAAATACACAACACTCAAATCACACAGTCACCGTTTCATTTTTCTTCATGCAGTGCGTCTTCAAGTTTTTGGAATTGTTTGTGCTTTACAGCTTTAATTTGTTTATTGCTTTGTTAAGTCCATCTTGTAGAAACTGAAATGAGCAAAATCACCAATGAAGCCAGCATGTGCTGTTTTGGATGCTGCTGGATTTGGCTGACCAGCTAAACCAACACCAGACCAACAAAAACAAGAAATGTCAGAGGCTAAAACCCAATTTATTAGCAGTTAACCCAATTAATTACCTGTCTGGCGTTTCGCCTCTCATCTCCCTTAGCACTCCAGCATTTTTTCAGTTTCTCTTTCACCCTTTCATGACCACACATTACCATTCCAGAAATCTCCTTTGAGGTTAGAGTGTATCTGTTTTTCTCTACACGCTTAAAAAACATGCTTCTTTAGTAAAGAAAACAGATCTATATAAAACCACTGAAACACTGAAAGAACCCTTCGCATGATTAGAGGGTTCCTTGATTCATGAATTGGTTCTTCAGATTGTTAGAGCATATGGCTCTTTATAGAACTTTTTGAAAAATGCTTCTATTTAGCACCAAAATTCAGATACAATGTCAAACTTGTACACAATAGGAGAACTCTTTTTGGTGCTATATAGAACCCTTTTCAAAAGAGTTCTATGTACAACCATCTACATCACATTCACCATCAAACTGAAGATGATCCTTGAATCATACAAACGGTTCTTTCTGTATAGAACCATTTTCTTTACTAACGAACCCTTGAAAAAACATCTTTTTTGGAGCATGTAGGCAAATACAGTTACACTACAATTCAGGAATGGTGATGTGTGGTCATCGAAAAGAAGTTTCTAGAAAAAGACGAACTCTCTCCAGCATTAACCAGACTTTTGTTTTTACACCTGGATAATTGAGGGCTTCTTTCGTTCACTGAGTGTTTTCCTCAGCACGGCCCTGCGGTGAAAGTCACCTTACGTGAACTGACGTCCTGCTGGGGCAGCGTCGCTAATTTCCCAATTGCCAGAAACCCCAGTGCAGTGGTGCAGGGCCAGAGAGCTGATGTTTGTTTGAAGAAGAGGCTGTTTGATTACCTTTGCTGGAGTGGAGGATAGGAGGAGGTCATGGAGGGGCTGGAGGGTCATGACAAAGCTTCTCTATAAAAAGGACTGTCTGCAAAGCAGTTGGCCGTGTCTGGACCTGAAGGGCAATCCATCAGAAAACAACGATGCGCACGATTGAGCTGTTCTGCGTGGTCTTCTGGTGCCTCTGTGCAGCTGCCTGGGCCTCCACCAACCGCCAGCCTTGTCGTAAGTACTGCATCATCTTCTTCTTTCATTCACATGACTATAAACTATATAAAACCAAATATATTCCAATACAATACCTATACACTGGAATTCCACCTGTTATTAGTGGAATTGGTTGTATATACTTGTGAATCTCAGTACAGTGTTTTACCAAAAATGAATTAAAATTAAAATAAAAAAATAAAAAAATACATTAAAATCTTTCAATGTAGCTTTGGGTTAATGTACTGTCTTGCATATCGCTGTTGTCGGAAGAAAACCTTGTATCTCCCAAATAATAACTTTACAGGAGAAGTAAGAAAACTCCTGTTCTATAATGTAAGAATCAGAATTTATTCCAAGCCATTTTGGGCCATTTCTTTCAGCCCATTCATCATGAAATTTACACACGATGTAAAGGGTAACAGGCATTTTCAAATAAAGTCAAAAACTGAAAAACAACAAAAATGGAGATACAAGGATTCCTTCTGACAACAGCGATATATTTGTTTCATCTAGTTTTAATGACTAGGTTATTTTCTAATTTAAAATCATTTCTACTTTAATAACATTTTCTATGAATTTATTTGCATTTTAAATTCAGTCTTGTCGCTTGCTTGTAAACCAATTTGTGCTGCTACATGTATGAAATGTACTCTATACATAAAGCTTATCATTACTTATTTTTATGATTATAAAGTAAGGATGGCCAAGCTCAATAGATTTTAGCATCTGTCAGTCAAATTCTTGAATTTGAACCCCTTAAACTCCATATGTAGGTCCAAATTTCAATTCCTCACCCTCATAACTACAGAACAGTTGTGTAGTTGTTAATGGATAATAAGACTTAAGATTAATAACTGAACATCAACACTAGTTGACAACGACACAATGCGAGTGCATGGTGGTAAAATCAGTCTAGCTTTAATTCTTTCATTCAGAAATTAGAATACATCCAATTATGCAGCAGATCAATGGGTATGGAAAAAGTTTCAAGTAAGCAGTGCAGTGGTTTTGCTGAGTCTTGTAACATTGGTAATGTTTTTTCCCCATTTCTTTTTCAGAGTCACCATCTATGACCAGCGGCACACTGAGTGTGGTAGGTAGATGGGTTACTGACTGAAAATACAAAGAAACTTACCTCAATACATTCTTGAACCAAGTACTTAACTCAAAGTCTCTCTTACAAACGCAGAGCTCCACCGGCGGTCATGACATTGCTGACGGGGAATTCAACTACGATTCTACGGCAAAGAAGCTCCGCTTTGTGGAGAATGAAAGCCACTCGAACAAAACCTCCCACATGGATGTGCTCATCCACTTTGAGGAGGTACCTTTACTTCATGTTTAATTTGATATGGTCCCTAATCACTATTACCTGCACTGGAAAATCAGCAGACCTAAATAAAACACAACACTCTTGGAAAAAGTTTACTAATGAAACTGATGATTTCCCCAATGATAATAACACACATTCGGATGACCGTTCTTTCCCTCTCTCACTCCCTCGTCCTCACACACAGGGTGTACTGTATGAGATAGACAGCAAGAACGAAAGCTGCAAGAAGCAGACGCTGAAGTATCGCCGACACCCCATGGAGCTGCCCTCCGACGCCCATTACGAGAGTGAGGCATATCTGGGCAGCCCGTCCAAGTCCGAGCAGGGCCTGAGAGTGCGCACGTGGAACGGAAAGCTACCTGATCTTCATGGTTAGTATCTTCCTCATAAGCCTTAGCATGTAATAAGCCTGGGATTATTACACTGTCCTATTGTGTCATACTGGATTAATCAGTACAGTCAAAAGGTTTCTATGGGGAGAATCAGTGCTCTTTGATGTGGGACTGGCCTCATCCAGACATCCACGTTTAACTTCACTGTCTATCATTAGTGAGTTTGTCAGGATTCATTTGTCTGTTTTTGTTTAATGCCAATTTTCATCACTGCATCGAAAAAGGTCCAGGTGTTAGAATGGAGAGAACGCAAAGGCCAAAATCCAGTCTTGTAATGTTTCATAAACTGCTTTGTCTAATAAATTGAAGAATTCATTTCTTCATGATGCTGATTTAATTTCAGCCAACTACACTATGCTGACCACATCCTGTGGGTGCCTCACTGTTTCCTGTTGCTACCATAGTGAGAAGACTGACCTCACCTTCAGGTCAGTTTAACATTTCAACATTCCAGTAAAAAGACTGAGCATGCCATGCTTCTTATTCAAGGTCCAAATTGTCCCTGGAAGCAACATTAGCAAAAGAACTGCATATTAGGAGCTTCATGACATGTATTTTCATGGCTACGGTGCTACAGACAAGCTTCAGATCATAATGTACAATGACGATCGTAAGGGGGGGAATATAAAGCATGTTGCCACCAGACTCAGGAGCAGTTGAAATGCATTCTGTGGAGTGACGATTCACGCTTCTCTATCTGACAGTCTGATGGACAAGTCTGGGTTTGATGAATGCCAGGATAGCATTACCTGCCTGACTGTATTGTGCCAACTGTAAAGTTTGGTGGAGGAGGGATAATGCTATGGGGTTGTTTTTCAGGGTTGAGCTAGGCCCCTTAGGTTTAGTGGAGGGAAATCTTAATGCTTCAGTAGACCAAGACATTTTGAGCAATTCTGTGCTTCCAGCAGTGCTGCTAGAGTTTTAAACACCTCAGTGTCACTGCTGGACTGAAAACAGTCCACCAACCATAAATATCCAGCCAACAGCGTCCTGTGGGCAGTGTTCTGTGACCGCTGATGAAGGACTAGAGGATGACCAACACATACTGTGCAGCAGCAGATGAACTGTCGTCTCTGACTTTACATCTACAAGGTGGACTGACAAGGTAGGAGTATTTAATAGAGTAGACAGTGAGTGGACCCAGTGTTTAAAAACTCAATCGGCACTGCTGTGTCTGATCCACTTGTACCAGCACAACACACACTAACACACCACCACCACGTCAGTGTTACTGCAGTGCTGAGAATGATCCACCACCCAAATAGCACCTGCTCTGTGAGGGTCCATGGGTGTCCTGACCACTGAAGACCAGGGTAAAAGGGGGCTAACAAAGTATCAGAGAAACAGATGGACTACACTCTGTAGAACTACTGTAGAACTACAAAGTGCAGCTATACAGTAAATGGAGCTGATCATGGTGGTCATGATATTATGCCTGATCAGTGTATAACATCTATAACAGTTCTAAAAAAAAACAACAATTTTACCTTATAGTTAATAGTAGATAGTACCTACTTAATAATCTAGTTTATGATTAGCATGAACTTGTTTAATTAAACGTACAATCCTCCTAAACCTGTCTCCGCCTTGCCTCTGACCTTTCTCAGTTTCATGAATGTGGAGACAGAGGTTGACGATGCACACGTCTTTGTACCTCCGACCTACTGCGACGGCGTGGCTTTAGAGGACACCCCTGATGACCACAGCTTCTTTGACCTGTTCCACGACTGAAGAGGCTAAAAACACATGAATCAACAGAGACATGATGACGGCACACAAAGAAAGTAAAAAAAAAAAAAAAAACTTTCCAAAACAAAGTTTTACTTTTATCTACTCTCTCTTCTTTCTCATAAGCAAATCTGAGGTTCTTTAGCTCAATCACCATCGCTGTCTTCAGTTACGGTACTGTTTTGTCTTTTTGTAACTCTTTTTTTTTTCTTATGAAGTCAATAAATGCTGAGAAAATTCACCCAGAAAGCCTCGACATCTTTTCTGTTCATTTCCAGAGTAAACCTGCTGAGATAAAGGTATGACAGACATAAAGAGTGGAGATAAGACTAGTTAAGTGATACTTTTTTAATCCCAAAAACGGGGAAATTCCACCTCCATATTTAACCCATCCGTGAAGTGAAACACCACATACACACTAGTGGGTAGTGAGCACACTTGCCCGGAGCGGTGGGCAGCCCTATCCACGGGACCCGGGGAGCAGATGGGGGTTAGGTGTCTTGCTCAAGGACACTGCAGTCATGGACTGTCAGTGCAAGGGATCGAACCGGCAACCTTCCGGTCACAGGGCCAGTTCCCTAACCTCCAGCCCAGTGAGTAGAGAATAAGTACAAAGTGTGATTTTTCACACAAGGCCAAATACCACACTTGGACATATTCTATAAAACTCAAAAATGGACAGTATTTAAGTACTGGCCTTTGTTTTCATCTGCTTGACTTTCAGTGACATATAAGAGAAGTCTCTCACTGCCAGTTCAACTCAATTCAGTTCTATTCAAATAAACTTTACTGGCTTGATCATATTAAGTTATATGATGACCAAATCATTAAAATGATTATAAAGTACCAGTTAATTATTACAATGACAGGTCTGTTTAAAAAAGATGCCATTTAGTTTTACATTTTGGTTCCAATCATAAAGAGCTTTTAAAGCATAGCATGGACGTCCAAATACTTTGTAATATTTTCGTTCACTAGAGAGGTGATCTTCCAAAATGCCATTTACGTCATAGAGTCATAGTTCAGTCATAGAGGAAAACAGCTTAGACCTGGAATTCCTACTATGGCTATGACGCCGACTACAGACTTCAGAGCTCTCATCGTTTTTCTCTGACACAAATACTTCGCGGGTACATTTTTGTTCATCAAGGTACAAACAATGTGAATCTATCCGATATTGGTTTTATGGCCCAACTGTGCACCTTAGGCGTCTATTAGACTTAGGGGGGGCAGTCGTGGGCTGGAGGTTAGGGATCTGGCCCTGTGACTGAAAGGTTGCTGGTTTGATCCCCAGCACTGACAGTACCTTGACTGAGGTGTCCTTGAGCAAGACACCTAACCCCCAATTGCTCCCTGGGCGCTGTGGATAGGGCTGCCCACCGCTCCGGGTAAGTGCACTCACTGCCCCCTAGTGTGTGTGTGTGTGTGTGTATTCACTAGTGTGTATGTGGTGTTTCACTTCATGGACAGGTTAAATGCAGAGGTTCCCTGGTTGTGGGATTAAAAAAGTATCACTTAACTTAGACTGCTATTATAACATGTATAAAACAAATAAAAATGCTTTGTTTATTATAAAACCTGGACCCTCTACTCCCTCTACTAGCAGGCCACCACTGTCACCCCATGCTGAGGTCATTTGGTTGCACTGGACTCAGAAAATAAGACAATCTAACCTGTTTTAATTTGCGTAACATCACACTCAGCTAAAGCTGGAGAGGCTGAATGATATAATTGAGTTCAAGGAGATATTTGGCTTATTGTCCATCCCTCAGCGGACAAAACAGAGAGCAACTATTTGATGCCACAGCAAAATGGCAAGCAATGGCAACAAATTATTATGCTCGATTGAAACAGTACATTTTAATAGCATTAATAGTATAATGATACATCACACTGAGGCTGACGTGTCTTTACAGTCAGGGTTCCTTTAAAACTTTTCCCCAAAGGAACTGGTGGCTTTCATCGCAGTGGGACTCCTTCTGCTCCTCATCTCTCTAGCCTTCGCCCAAGAAAGGGTCTGTGGGTGAGTGTGGAGCTGCTTTATGTGGAGAAACAGCTCCAAACTCAGTGTTCACGCTATTTTATATGTGAAACCGTTAAAAACAAGACAGTTGTACCTCACAAATACAGGTTTTGTTCCGTTTCTGCTCTTGATTATGAAAGAGAGAACAGGGCTTTGGGTGTGTAGCTTTAGCCAGTAACTTAATGAAACCTGTTCATGTTCCTCCTCGGCTGAAGCTGAACCAGAGGACCTGTAGAGAGGAGAATTACCGCTCTGAGAAAATGCTTTCTCAGACGCTAGAGGGCGCTCACGAGCGAGTCCAAAATGAATGAGCTGATATGGAGCGTTGGAGCAAAATCATGGTTTATAAATGCTGAAACATTTTTAATGTAAAAGGACGCGAACGTTTCCTGAACAGTGAGTATCATAAAACATTTTAACACCGCTGTTATATTTTTAAGAGCTTTTAAACTCGAGCTGTAGGAGTTTAGAACAGCGCCTCATGTAGGTCCATGACGTCAGTGAGCGCGAACAGCCAATGAGCTGCTCCGCTCGCCCGTCAATCATCACGCTCTAGCAGCAAAGCCCGCCTCCTGCTGCCCCAAACCCGTTTGCTGTAGAAAAAAGGAAAATAAAGGCGAGTTTTCTTTGCTTTTTTAGTGAAACACATCCATCCACTTTCTAAAGTCAAAGAAACGTCCTGGGTAAAAACAAATAAAATGAACACAGACGCGAGATCGCATGTCTGGCATCGCCTGCCTCACAACAGCTGTGAATGCAGCAGAAACGGCAGTTTGAGCTAAAAGAGCTTTTCACAAATCTTTAACATACTTTGTCTTTTAGTTTTAGCTGTTACGCTGAGTTGATGGAGTAATAAAACTACTAATTTTGAATTGTCTGTGCCATTTATGAGACTGTCTCTGGTAATAGTGTCGGGGTCTGTCTGTCTGTCTGTCTATCTATCTATCTATCTAGCTATCTAGCTATCTACTACTGTTGTCGGAACAAAAACTCCAAATTGGTAACTTTACAGGAGAAGGAAAAAACCTACTTTACTTTTAATGGAAGTCAGTGGAACCACAGTTCTTTCCAAGTCATTTTGGGCCGTTTCTTTTGGTCCCTTTATCATGAAAATTACACACAATGTACAGGGCAAAAGGTATTTTCAATTATGATAAAAACAGAAAAATGACAAAAATGGAGATACGAGGTTTTGTTCCGATAATGTGTGTGTATATATCAGTGGTGGACAAAGTACACAAACCATGTACTTGAGTTAAAGTAGAGATACCCAAGGTAAAATATTACTCCAGTAAAAGAAGAAGTCCTTACTCTAGACCTCAACTTGAGTAAAAGTACTGAAGTATTTGCCTTCAAATGTACTTAAGTATCAAAAGTAAAAGTACTAAAAGAGTAATTGTGGCTCTAATGTCCTGTTATCATTTTTATAATAAGACTGGCTTCATGAACTCATTTCAGGTGAAAGTCCTCCAGCGTCTCTCTTGGTAAACCAGTCTTTTAATAGAACGTCATTAATTAGTGACGCTAACGTCTATTAAAATGATCAGAAGCACAAAACACTGAAGGTAAACAGTTTCCATCAGGGAGAACCGAGTGGCTCTGAAATCACTTTTTACACACAAGCCAAGTTTCAGTTTAAGATTACTTTGTAAATTAGTAACAAGTTGAATAAAAACTGGCTTTAAACTCAGAATCACAAATGAGCTTTCTTTACTATGTTGATCTGTAAGCCTCTGTTCATAAACATAAACCAGCCCAAACTAATTTACTATAAAATGAAAGTGTTTGTATGAATTCAGAAAAAAAGAAACAGGCCAGTCATGACTGCAAAAAAAAACTACTGAAGTAGAGTAACGAATTACATTTACTTAGTTACTGTCCACCACTGGTGTATATATATATATATATATATATACATTTGGTGGACAAAAAACTGACCCCCGTTACAGCCAATCAGCTCCCATGGAGCAGACGCGTTCAAGCTTAAATGTTAGTGCAACATCAGTTTCGTGTGACTACAGGAGCATGTATAGTTGTTTGGTGCTGTTTTGTTTACTAGGTGTAAATGTTATTACTTATGTTAAAGTAATAAAAATAATCTAAAAGTGCTGAATATCTCATTGATTGATTTTCTAAACAACATATTTCTTATATCTTCTTAAATTACTTTATTCCTTTGCACATATTGTGACAATGTTTTTGGGTCATTCTACCATTGCAGCGGCAAATGATGAAGTTATAATTATTATGATGTTCATGTAATGCAAGTGTGAAAAGTAAGCTGGTTATATTCAACAGCATTTCCTTATTCTAAATAGACAAAATGAATCTTTTTATAATTTTGATTTTAGATCATTTTTACATTGAAAAAAAAGTGCCTAATTATTTCAGTGTTGTTTTCAGTGTTTGATATGAAATGCTGAGCTTCTCAAAATGCCTAAACTTATATTCTGTCTCTTTAGATATGTAGTAGCAGATTAGCAACTTTAAGCATAAAACAATTTTGATTGAATTGAATTTCTAATTTTAGTTTACATTCTCTCTTAAAATTAACATTAATTTTAAAATCAACATGTTTATTTTTAAATTGAAAAAATCCTTGAATCCAATAGTAGATAATTCACTCACGTCCTCAGAAGACACGTCTGTAACTATGTTTTGTAGTTACACCACATGCACACTAGTGAGCACACACACACTAGGGGGCAGTGAGCACACTTGCCCGGAGGGGTGGGCAGCCCTATCCGCAGCACCCAGGGAGCAGACGGGGGTTAGGTGTCTTGCTCAAGGACACCTCAGTCATGTACTGTTGGTGCTGGGGATCAAACCGGCGACCTTACGGTCACTGGGCCAGTTCCCTAACCTTCAGCCCATGACTGCCCCATAAAGGGGGATTCCACACATTTTTCTAAATTGATGAATAATTCAGTCCTTGGGATGTAAACAGAATAATTCAGAGTGATTTGGTGTGAAATGGTTGATTATAGAGTGCCAGTGCTTACAATAAGTACACTAAAGTAGCTAACTCTATTATGGATGCACACTGAAGCAGTTAACAACATTAAAATGGACGTAAGTAGTTACCTCTACAACATGTACGGTAAAGAAGTATTAACATACAAATTTGTTCCCTTTTGATCATTTGAACTGAAGTAAACTGAACCGAGTTCATTGAGTTCACATGCAGCAGTATATGACAATGCCACAGCCTCATACCAGACACTGGTTCAGTCCTCTAAAAGCTTAATGAAAACCATCTGTGCATTGACACCCTGCCTCCAATTCTAGCGTATTCTTTGATATTTTTTTTAATTCCCACATTTGGTGTCAGCTCTTTCTTCATACTGTCTCCAGCTGGTCTGATGAAGAAAACAAAGTTCAAGCAGCGAAACAAAATAATCTCCCCGTCACCTGCATCCAGACTTAATGGGGTCTGTTAAGACACAACACAGCGTGATTCACAACATGACCATGAAATACTGAGGTAATTTCGAAATTGACATTTCGTAATGAAGAGAAAACATGGATAATATTTCTATAAGAAAACAAATAAAATTATGAAAAAGTCAAAATTTTCTTTTCTTCCGTGCTGGATGAGTGACTGTCACAATTCTGAGTTTCACCTCTGCTTCCATCGACTCCACTTAACTAGAACTCCATAATCCTCTGGACACTCACATCATGGACTCAGCTGATCATGGACCGTTATCCAGATCCACATTACCAAATTACTAAACTGTTTGCACCAGATGTTCAATTTGCATCTGAGCGTTCTTTTCTTGATTTGTGTTTTCTGTGTTTAGGACCTTTTGCCTGTTATAGTTTCTCTTTTTGACATTCCTTTTGCACTGCAGCTTAGGCTTGTTTTCTACTTGGGATTTTGGGATTTTAGATTCTTCTCACTCATATAGCATCTGTCTAGGTCATCATTCCACTGCTGACTGTTAGAAATGTTGTATGTTGGTTTTAAAGAGCCAGGGGGAATGAACCTGCCCTTTTTGTAGTGTTCCAAAATGGTTGAAACTCTGACATAGTTATGGAAATTACATTTAAAAATGTTGGTAGAAAATCTCATAGCCCTGGCAATTCATCTAGACCAGTTAAAACACTGTGCTCCCCCTCATAGATCTGCCTCATTTCATCAGAACCAGTTTCCTTTTCAGAGCAGCCAGTGCTCACTGAAGTTCCACCCCAACTCCAGAGACGTTTCTGAGGGACCATTTCAGACAGAACCCATGCCGTATGACTTCTCATCTGTCTCAGGAGGAAGGACTTTGCAAGGTATATGGAGCTCTCTGCATGTATTGTTGTGTTGCTTGTCACATTTTACATGACTGTTGGGCTCGCCTGCACAGACCTCGGGCACCAATCCCAGGAAAGCATGTGGCGCTTACTCCATGCCCTAATGTGGTCACTATTTCCACAAAGGGGCTGGTTTCAAATGAACCTTTACTGTAACCCTCTACTGCCTCAGTTCTGCTTCTCTGTTTCTCTGTGTCCCTGATCGACTCCAGATTCAAGAGGAACTTCATCCATGTTTGGCTGATTCATCAGTTGCAGTTCCTGTGGAGCCCTTTAAGAGACCATTGACATTGGCTGCAGTAGATGGGGACCCTTTGGAAGGAATCATCTCTCATCTCACAAAACCCGTTGAAATGAACATCAGTGCTCTTCATTCGGAGGGCTTTAGTTTCACTCTCTTAGACTACTTTGAATACTCAATATTATGTTTGCCCTGGTTGACAAAGGATGATTCCTTAATTTCTTGGTCAATAGAAGAAATACTTACCTGGTCTTCATTCTGTCTTGACAATTGTTTTAGTTCTCCCACTGTGGCACTTAATTTCATGTCTGTATTAAAACACTGACTATTGGGGATATATATATATATATATATATATATATATATACCTATACCATACTTCTTTCCATTGCCATTGGTATCTGAAGTGGTTGAGGTGGTTGCTTCTGAGGTGGAAGTTGGAGCAATTCTCACACAACAGTGACACACCACAAAAGCTCCACCCTGTCACCTTTGACTTCCTCAGAACATAATAAGTTCATTGTTCTTTGCTCTTCTCTAGGTTTCAGTTCTCCATCATGTATCATGGTTCCCTTAACATGAAAGCATATACCTTATTCCATATATGCTCTAATGAGAGGAGTGACCTGTCCAGTGCTGAAAATTTCTTTGTCTTTATAAAGATGTCAAAATTGCATACAACGGAAGGACCCTATCTAACTGTGATGATACCTTTCATGATGCAAAGAATAAGCTCTTTACGTATTCATGGTTATATATAGAACCATTTACAGTTAAATGGTTCTATATAGTTACAGAAATACAGTCACGCTGTACAGCTCCACGAGGGAGAATTTGGGAATGGTGATGTTTGGTCATGAAAGGGTAAAAGTATGGACTGCTGAGTGTGCTCATTGAAAATTGTTTCTAGAAAAAGACAAACTCTCTCCAGCATTAACCAGACTTTTGTTTTTACACCTGGATAATTGAGGGCTTCTTTTGTTCATTGAGTGTTTTGTTCAGTATGACCCTGCGGCGAAAGTCACCTTAGGTGAACTGACGTCCTGCTGGGGCAGCGTCGCTAATTTCCCAAACGTCACAAACCCCAGTGCAGTGGTGCAGGGCCAGCGAGCCAATGTTTGTTTGAAGAAGAGGCTGTTTGATTGCCGTTGCTGGAGTGGAGTGATAGAAGGTGGTCAGTGGAGGGGAAGGAGGGTGATGATGAACCATCTGTATAAAAAGGACTGTTGGCAAAGCAGTTGGCTGTGTCTGGACCTGAGGGACGATCCAACGGAAAGCAATGATGCGCGCAATTGAGCTGTTCTGCGTGGTCTTCTGGTGCCTCTGCGCTGCTACCTGGGCCTCCACCAACCGCGAGCCCTGTCGTAAGTGTCTCATCAATTTCTCCATTCATGTACTTAATCCATTTACTTGCCTCATTTAAGCAGTGCAGTGGTTTTGCTGAGTCTTGTAACATTGGTAATGTTTTTTCCCCATTTCTTTTTCAGAGTCACCATCTATGACCAGCGGCACACTGAGTGTGGTAGGTAGATGGGTTACTGACTGAAAATACAAAGAAACTTACCTCAATACGTTCTTGAACCAAGTACTTAACTCAAAGTCTCTCTTACAAACGCAGAGCTCCACCGGTGGTCATGACATTGCTGAGGGGCACTTCAACTACAATTCCACAGCAAAGAGGCTCCGCTTTGTGGAGAATGAAAGCCACTCGCACAAAACCTCCCACATGGATGTGCTCATCCATTTTGAGGAGGTACCTTTACTTCATGTTTAGTTTCATATAGGTCTGACAGCAGACCTAAATAAAACACAACACTCTTAGAAAAAATGACACGTTTTAGGGTACAAAAGCTGTACCTGTAGCTGAGTGCTCAAGGTTATGTCTTCAGGACCTTTACATTTAGTACCTGCAGTACAATTGGACCTTAAGGATCATGTACTACTGAGAGTACCTTTACATTGTTTTGCCTTAGGGGGGGGCTAAAGTTTACCTGGATGGTGCCCTTCTTTCTGACAATGCTTTATTAACTCTTAAAAATGGTTCCTGGTTCAGGGAAAAAGTTTTAACATCTTCACAAATATAGTTTTGTATAGCAGGGGCTCTTAAATCAGTCTACATGAGCCCCCAGATGGTTCACATTTTGTTGTTGGAGAACCACTGCTATGTAGCTCACTGAAAGGCATTTTAGTGAATCAGAAGTTGGTTTTCTATAGCATTGCACCACAGAGCCATTTTGGCACCTTTATTTTAAAGAGTGTAGTGAAAAAAGGTCCCTAATCAGTATTTGTTATACTTAAACACTATTATAGAGAACAGAATTAGAAACCGGTGACTATGCTCAAATGGGTATTCTGTGCCTGCTGTATTACACATACTTCAATTACTGTAGTGCAGGATTATGACTGCAATCAGCATTATGTCCACTGTTTTTGGACCACTGCAATGTCCATGCTTTATATTAAAACTCATCATCAATAATCATAATTTGTGGATGAATTATTTACTAATGAAACTGATTGCCCCAATGATAATAACACACATTCGGATGACCGTTCTTTCCCTCTCTCAATCCCTTGTCCTCACACACAGGGTGTACTGTATGAGATAGACATCAAGAACGAAAGCTGCAAGAAGCAGACACTGAAGTATCACCGGCACCCCATGGAGCTGCCCTCCGACACCCATTACGAGAGTGAGGCGTATCTGGGCAGCCCGACCAAGTCTGAGCAGGGCCTGAGAGTGCGCATGTGGAACGGAAAGCTACCTGATCTTCACGGTTAGTATCTCCCTCTTTCACTCCCGTTCTCTGCCTTTCTCTCACAGATTTGGTCGACTTCATGAGGTCTTAGCTTTTGAACTAACAGTTGAAACAACTTCACATACATATTTAAAAAATATTTGAACATTTTTCTGGACACATATTAACATGATAAATAGCCAGGATCTGTTGCACACCTCCTATATCTTACTAATAACTGGAGCAGTTTGCACTATTTTCTATGTAATTACTGACTAATAAGCCTTAAGATGTAACACGCCTGAGATTTAGCAGCACAGCCAAAAATTATTCTATAGGGAGAATCGGAGCTTTTCATTGTGGGACTTGTTTTATCCAGACATTTATGTTTAACATCAATGTCTATCATTAGTAAATTTATATTCAACATTCATTTTGTCATTTTGCTTAATGCCAAGTTTCATCATTGCATCTGATAAGGTAAACCTGGCTAGAATACAAAGAATACAGAAGCCAAAATCCAGTCTAGTAATGTTTTAAAGAACTCATTTCTTCATGTTGCTGATTTGGTTGCAGCCAACTACACTATGCTGACCACGTCCTGTGGATGCCTCACTGTTTCCTACTGCTACCATAGTGAGAAGACTGACCTCTACTTCAGGTCAGTTTAAACATTTGAAAAAGAAAAAATGTTTACATTTACGGCATTTGGCTGACACTCTTATCCAGAGCGACTTACAATTTGGTCATTTTACACAGGTAGGCCAAGGTGGTGTTAGGAGTCTTGCCCAAGGACTCTTATTGGTATAGTGTACAGTGCTTGCCCTTGTGGGGGATTGAACCCGAGTCTACAGTGTAGAAGGCAGAGGTGTTAACGACTACACTATCCCAATCATTTAGATGCTACCTCTCTGCATCCACTGTATCCAACAAAAAGACGGAGCATGCCCTGCTTCTGCATTATATATACATTATATATTTTTGTTTAATGAACACTGTATACAACTAAAGTATCCAAAAAGTACACTGTAAATAAACTGTTCAACCCAAAACTGTAATGTAGCTAATAATGCATAAAAGCTAATGAAATATAAAAGCTACTGTGTGCAATGTCTTAAAAAGTTAGACTATTAACTAATTAAAAAAAATATCTAACTAATCAAATGTTGTACCAGAATCAAATTGTAAAATCAGCCCTGATACAGTCTGATTTGCATGTGCACTACTCAAATGTAAAATTAATTTGGTTGGGGGGTGAGGGTTGATTGTTCAACCAAGGAATGCTAATGAGGATAAAAATGACTAATACTTATTTAATAATCTAGTTTATGATTAGCATGAACCCATTTAATTGTACGTACAGTGCTCCTAAACCTGTCTCCGCCTTGCTTCTGACATTCTCAGTTTCATGAACGTGGAGACGGAGGTTGACGACGCACATGTCTTTGCGCCTCCGGCCTACTGCGACGGCGTGGCTTTAGAGGACACCCCTGACGACCACAGCTTCTTTGACCTGTTCCACGACTGAAGTGGCTAAAAACATAAATCAGCAGACACAGGATGACGGCACACAACAAAATACCAGAAAAAACCTTTCCGAAACAAAGTTTCACTATATCCAATTTCTCTTCTTTCTTAGGAGGAAATCTGACATTCTTTAGCTCAATCACTATCTCTGTTATCAGTTACAGTACTGTTTTGTCTTTTTGAGACTGTTTCTTTTTTTAATGAAGTCAATAAATGCTGAAAAAATGTACATAGAAAGCCTCAACATCTGTTTCTGAAGCTTGTTAAACATGTGTTACTTGCCAGGGTAAACCTGCTGAGATAATGCAAATAGTGAAATAAAGAAGGAAAATAAGATTAGAGAGTAAAGACTACAGGCAACTACAGAAAGACAAGTCAGAGGTCTAGTTGTTTTCTTAAAATCAGCTTTTCTCTATATTCAGAACAAGAAGTCTGTTCCTAGAACGATTGCTTTCACTCTTTTTAATACACTGATTCCTAAACATATTAAAAAGAACATTACATATTTCTTATGAATGGATTTATAAAGTTATGTACTAATGTCGTTAAAAATTGTTTTTATAATATTAGTGCATCCTTTCTTTGTGTCTTTGCAATGAAGTAAACATTTTAACTTTAACATCATCTAAAAGCTACATTTTTGAACACTGTCAGAAACAAAGATACTCTGCAGGTACATTTTTGTTCAAGGTACGAACAATGTGAATGTATCCTCAAAGGTACAACAATGGCCCTACTGTGTACCATAGACTTCTATTAGACTTGGACTACTATTAAAACATGATGTATGAAAGAAATAAAAATGTTTTGTTTATTATAAAACCAGGACAAATCCCTCTACTAGTAGACCACCACTGTCGCACTGTGTTGATGTCATACGACTGCACTGGACTCAATCCTACAGAAAACAAGACAGTCCAAAGTTTTTCATTTGGGTAATGGCATGCTCAGCCAAAGCTGAAAAAGAGAAGATATATTTGAAGTATACACTACATGGACAAATGGGACACCTACAACATTACACCTATAGGAGCTTTTATGAGATCCCATTTTAAATCCATAGGCATTTATATAGAGTTGGTCCCCCTTTGCAGCTATAACAGCTTCTACTCTTCTGGAAGATCTTTCTACAAGATTTAGGAGAGTGTCTGTGGAAATTTTTGCCCATTCATCCTGAAGAGCATTTGTGAGTGGCGTAAAGCACATCACCACTGGACTTTGGAGCAGTGGAAATGTCTTCTGTGGACTGATGAATTACACTTCTCTATCTGGCAGTCTGATGGACGAGTCTGGGCTTGGCGAATGCCAGGAGAACCTAGAGAATTTGGTGGAGGAGGGACAATACTCTGGGTTGGTTTTCAGGGACTGGCCTGAACCCCTTTGTTACAGTGACATGTACATTTCCATTTGATTGTGGAAAATCCAGGATGGATGAAATTCCGCAAACTGACTTTTTGCAGTGGTGGCCTCCTATTACAGAACCACTCAAATTCAGTGACACACTGTTTCACAAGTCTGAAAAGAAAAAGCAGATGGCTAGGTGCTTTATTTTGTACACCTATATGACAATAGGACTGAATGAAACGCATGAATTCAATGAGTAAGAGATGTGTCCCAATACTTTTGTCCATATAGTTTATATCACTCAGTAGACAAGACAGAGCAACCACTTAGTGCTGCAACAAATGGCAGCCTACTATTAGAGGGATTTTGTCAAATTTTTATATCAATTAATATATTATATTATTAT
>NC_051233.1:29131738-29194238 GCF_015220715.1 Pygocentrus nattereri
CTGCCTCTACTGCCTCCACTGCCTCTACTGCCTCCACTGCCTGCTGGTCTGAAAAGCTGAGATGTTCGTTCTGCTCCTCTCAGCTGAGAATTTACTCGACTGGTCTGAGCGACGCGGCGTTGCTGAGCGGCGGTTTACGCGGTTTTACGCGTTTCACACGTTCTCGGCTTTTACTACACGCAGTTATGACCGACTGACCTTAGCGCGGCGTTTCCTCTGAATAAACTCGGCAGCTCCGTCACGCGATGCCGCTTATTAAAAAACGGTAATAATAATTTGACGGAAATCGCCGAAAAATCCGACAATAACATTTACATGTAATTTACAGGGTCACGTGCTGCTGTGCCACCGTCCGGGACACGGCTGGACTCAAAGAGCGGTGGAGAAATCTCAGCTGTCGGTTTTTCAGACGGCTGTAAAAATGATTCCGTGTTTTAACGCAACCTTAAAATTTCAAATTTCAGTTTTACTGAATTTTGAGTTTTACTGAATTTCAGTTTGTGTGATTAATAAAAACAGACAGTGACGCGGATATTTGTTCTGGTGACTTGCTGTTTAAGTACTGACTCATTTTTTGTATCAGTCTATATCTTTTAGATTTTTTAAAACGATTTATTCGATTTATTCGATGTATTCCTGTCAAAATGACCGGATTCGTAAAATTCGCCGCACTGTTTTATTTTTTTTATTAGTTGTTTGTTTTTTTTCCATCTGAATTTTAACACCAGATTACCTACTGCTTATAATTTACACCGTTTATATTTACTGTGTTGTGAATTCATGTTTACATTCGTCTTGATAAAACACAGGGACGCAGCAGATTGTCGCGTCTTTCTCGCTGTTGTCGGAACAAAACCTCGTATCTCTGTTTTTTGTCGTTTTTCAGTTTTTGATGTATTTTGAAAATGCCTGCTGTCCTTTACTTTGTGTATAAACTTCATGATGGATGGAGCGAATGAAACGGCCCGAAATGGCTGGGAAAAAACTCGGGTTCCGTTGACTTGCATTAAAAGTGGAGCAGGTTTTTTCCTTCTCCAGTAAAGTTCGCATTTCGGAGATACGAGGATCCGTTTTCGTTTTATAATGTTTGTATTATTTCTCGTGTTGAGATCATAACGAATCTTTTATGTGTTCTGCTTGTTTGTTGAATAATAATCATCCACTGGTTGGCGAGCTATGAAATATCATAACATAGCGCATGTATAAATTATGATGATCATCTCCGAAATGGCAACTTTACAGGAGAAGGAAAAAAACTGCTCCACCTCTAATGCAAGTCAACGGAACCAGAGTTTTTTCCAAGCCATTTCGGGCTGTTTCTCTTGGTCCAATCACCATGAAATTTACACACAATGCAAAGGGCCATGGGCACGTTCGCATGACGTCAAAAACTGAAAAACGATAAAAATGGGGATAGAAGGTTTTGTTCCGATAGCAGCGAAATTTCTGGGAAATCTGTTTCTAATCGCGCGTATTCAGCACAGTTACTCCGCTTAACGCCCTTTAATTCAGACTGACGCGGTTTGGGCTTGTTTGAGATGCTAAAGAACCAAATATAATAACGAAAAGCTTCATCTTTTAGGCTTCAGTCTTAAAAATACCCCAATATATAAATAAATAAATAAAAATAAGAAACGAACTGGATGAAAAATCCCGATTGAAATTCTCAGCAATTTGATTAATATACACTCGGTTTATGAGAAAATACATGGGAGGCATATATTCAGACGCCCTGAGCAAACTGTCCCATCATAAGACCACATCTTAGCTCATTTATTTATTATTACATTTATAATTAATTAATTAATTAACGAATTAGTCTAAACATATGGTGGAAAATAAATGTGAGTTTGACGTGAATTAAAAATAGCAGGTGTGTAAAATAGGAAATGAAGTAACTAAATTTACTATACTCCAACAATACTCTCTTTTTCTTTAAGCCTGTGGAAGACTTGGGGTGACATCATTCATAGGGGCACCCCATCCTCACCGCCAATAAGGAAGACTCCTAAGCTCAAAACACATTCTGTACACACAGATAAACAACTTACTGGACCTTCAGTAAAGAATAGAGAGCTGGAACTCATAATTAAAGATTATTAGAGACTCCCATAAATCAACCCTGAAGTGATGAAATTTGCCTCCAACATGTCCCCTTGACAGCATGCTGTCTCTGTATTTGACGTGAAAGTAGCAGGACCTGCGATTAAATGTGTTCTATGTTTTTGTGCATTCTGTGTTTGTTCAGCCACCCCGAGAAAGCAGCGTAGGGAGCGGACCACCTTCACCCGCACCCAGCTGGACATTCTGGAGGCTCTGTTCACGAAGACGCGCTACCCAGACATCTTCATGAGGGAGGAGGTGGCGCTCAAAATCAACCTGCCTGAGTCCAGAGTACAGGTGAGACACTGCGAGAAGGAGACGAGGCCTACCTGAGTACAGCCATGACAGTATAAGAAGTCATGAGCTCTATTCGCTAAACCTCTGGGTTTTTTTTCGTCAACTGAAAGAGGTCCAAACTGGAGTTGATGACTGAAGGAAGTGTGATGTTTAGGCAACCAAATATTTAGAAATCATCTTCTAGATGGAAAGTGATCTTCCACTTTGTAGCCGCCTCATGAGCTCCACTATACACTATATATAAAGGAATATAATTGAAAGCTGTAGCCCATCTATTGCTGGACAGTTTATCAACACTCCCCCACATCATTAATTAATTTCCAACCATAGGGCTGCTGTTGACTAGATATTATTTGATGGAATGCACACTGCTAGCTGTGGTACCCCAAACAAAATACCCCAAAATATTCAGATAAAAAGAGTGACTCTGCAGTCCGAAGCTGACCCCGATAGAGGGCTAGAGATCTACCTCGGAACAAGTGAGAGACTCTCAGGTGATGCCTCCCTGAGTACAAGCATGATGATGTATTTCTAAGATGAGGTTTATCTCAGTTGTAAAGTGTAGGTAAGATTGACTTGAGTACAGGTGAGCTGCGGAAAAGAAGCAAACAGGTGAGATCCACCTGAGAACAGGTGAGATCTACCTGAGAACAGGTGAGACTCTCAGGTGAGGCCTGTCTAAGTAAAGACATGTCTTCAAGCAATCGTGAAGTGTGGATAAAACGTACCTGAGTACAGGTGAGCTGCAGGTGAGATCCCAGCAACGAGTGAGACACTCTCAAGTCAGACCTTCCTGCATATAGGCATGATAATGTGTTTCTAAGATCAGGCTTATTTCAGAAATCATGAAGGGTAGATGAGACTTACTTGAGTGCAGGTGAGCTTCAGGTGAGATCTACCTGAGAACAGGTGAGACTCTCAGGTGAAGCCTATCTAAAGAAAGAGATGACGATCTATGGTTAAAAACACAAGCAATCATGAAATGTGAGTAAAACGTACCTGAGTACAGGTGAGATCTACAGATCAGAAGCACTTGAGAACAAGTGAGGCACTCTCAGGTGAGGCCTACCTGAGTACAGGCATGTTAACTTATGGCTAAGGTGAGGTTTTTCTCAGAAGTCATGAAGTGTAGGTAAGACTTACCTGAGTACAGGTGAGATGTACCTGAAAACAAGTGAGACATTCTTAGGTGAGGCCTACCTAAATACAGACATGACTATGTGTGGTCAAAGTGAGGTTTAGCTAGGACTGAAGTGTAGGTAAGAATTAGATGGAGTTGAGGTCTACCCTACAACAGATAAAGCTAAGAGATGCATTAGAGCTGGTCAGATCTTCAAAGCTCTGGTGCCATCTTTGTAGGGGAACCCAGTGGGTACTGTGGCTTTAGCTTTATTTTGAAATGCTTGGTTTTTATATATAGTTAATAATTTTCTGATGTTTGAGGTCATTACAAACATTTAATAATACATAAATAAACAATATTTTTTCACTAAATATATTCATGTGTTCTCTATAATTACTCTATATGCTATACCAGAAGCTTTTATTGATGTGCTTCCCTTTCTCATTTGCTGTCTCTAAGGTTTGGTTCAAGAACCGCCGTGCCAAATGCCGCCAACAGCAGCAGCAGTCTAGTGGCCAGCCCAAGCCCCGTCCCCCCAAGAAGAAGTCTTCTCCACCACCGGAGCTGCCTTCTGATCCTGGCTCAGGTTCCTCCGTGGCCCCACCCCCAGCCCCACCTGTGGTGGTCCCCAGCTCCAGTGCCGCTGTTGCCACGGCACCTGTGTCTGTTTGGAGCCCCACCTCTTTGTCACCGCTCTCAGACCCCCTGTGTGGCACAGGAACCCCCTGCATGCAACGTCCTGCACCCTACCCAATGAGCTATGGCCAGCCATCATCCTACGGCCAGGGCTATGGCACGTCACCGTATTTCGGCGGCCTTGACTGCAGCCCCTACCTGTCTCCCATGACCTCGCAGTTGTCTGCCAGTGGGGGTGCCCTGTCGCCTCTGGCTGTGCCATCCATGGGAGGCTCCCTGAGCCAGTCGCCCTCACTCTCCTCACAGGGCTATGGCGCTTCTTCGCTGGGCTTCAGCTCCGTCGACTGCCTGGACTACAAGGACCAGCAGGCTTGGAAGCTCAACTTTAGCACCGTGGACTGCCTCGACCACAAGTTCCAGGTGCTGTAGGAGTGTCAGAGAGACGTCAGCTGAGCCCCAAATAGCTTCCTGTCAAATGCGTAGTGCACTGTGTAGGCTTTAGAAGAAGTCTTCATTTTGTGGCCTACATAGTGCACTATGTAGGACATAGGGAGCCATTTGAGATTTAGCCAGAGAGAGAGTGAAGATAGGCAAGACAGAAGAGAGGGACACCAATAAGAGTTTCATGGACAAAATCTGAAGTGATTCACTCCCTGAAGAAAGAGATACTAAGTGGCCACAGGTTTTAGGTGCTTTAGAACAGAGATTCTAGGCTCCAGTCCTGAGACCCACCGTTCCTGCACAGTTGTCAAGTATTTCCTTTCCAAAACATACCTGATCCTACTTATGAAGAGCTTGATAATGAGCTGATCAGTTGTATCAGGTTTGTTGGGGAAGGGACTACAACAATCAGCCAAATCCCAGAGTGCTCCCTATTGAAGGTGTAGTGCACTGTGTAGGGCAGGGGTACCCAATTTCTGGAGATCTACTTGTGGAATTGGGTTCCAACCCTGATAGGATCCAGTAGGCAGATACCCAGTACTCAAAGTTGGGTACCCCTAGTCTAGTGATCAAAGCCTTTATTTTATGTTCTATGTACTGCACTAGATAGGAAGTAGGGCACAATTTGAAGTTCAAACAGCTAGCAAGTGAAGATAGAAAAGAGCTTGGGTTTACATACGAGGGTTTTATGAACTGAATCTGAAATGATTTGCACCATGAAGAAGGAGAAATAATTTGGCCAGGTGCTGTAGAGCAAAGGGTTTGCAGCTCCAGTCCTGGGTACTCACTGTTCCTGTACAGTTTTAATCTCCAGGTATTTCCCTGCCCCCAACATATGCAGTCCAACCTGGTAATTAGCTGTTGCGTTGGATCAGGCATTTTGGGTCAGGGAATACCTTTGAATTGTCCAAAGCAGTGGGTCTTTACGACTCAAGGGGAGATAAGAAGAAGAGTCCCAAATTGCTCCTTGTTGGATGTGTAGTGCATTTTGTAACTATTATTTCATGGCCTCGTAGTGCATTATGCAGGGAGCAGGGAGCCATTCAAGATTCAGCTAGCAAGAAAAGAAGAGGGATCGCAAAGATGGAAGAGAGTGAGCACAATCAGAGCCGTGTTTAACTCCAGTGACTTTTACAGACTGAGTCGGAAATGATTCACACTACGATGATGGAGAAACAAGGCAGCCGCTTCTCCAAGGCTCAGACTGAGAGCAAATCGACTTCTCCAGAATCTTGATCAGTCATCAGTATTATGAATTTACCTCACACGCACACATACAGACACACAGGCAAGGAACTTTCACACACATATTCAGAGAAGTATCTCTTAGCCCAGTCTCTGTCCAGCTGTATTCAACGGCACCGCCGACATCTTTCTACTTTCTACTTCAATTTGATTTATCTTCTAGGAGACTATAGGATTTACTGTGTTGTGCTTTTAGCTTGCTGTTATTGATGTATTGTTCTGTTAAGTTACGCCAGATTGTACGGTGTGCTTTTATGCTAGATCGAGATATCATTAAACTTGACTTGTTATTGAAAGACCTTCTGTGGATCCTTTTCTGTATGGGTGCTTTTAATGCCTTGACAAGCTAAAGACTCTCCTTTAGGACAGTCTAGCACATCCCAAGGTTGTTTTCTTGGGCTGTAACAGTTCACACATATTCAGAGTTTGATTTAATACAACCAAGTGGTGACTCAATTTGATGTATTTTACAAAAAAGCAAAAATAAGAAGAGACTGAAATGTGCCTTACAAGAATATCGCTGTTGTTGGAAGAAAACCTTATATCTCTAAAATGGTAACTTTACAGGAAGAGGAAAAAACAAAAGTTAAATTTAATGTAAGTCAATGGGATCAGACTTTCTTCCAAGTCATTTTTGGTCGTTTCTTTTGGTCCATTCATCGTGAATCTTACACAAACTATAAAGAGTGGCAGGTATTTTCAAATTATGTCAAACACTGTACTGAAAATGACAAAAATGGAGATGCAATATGTTCTTCCAACGACAGCAATATGTTAATGTTTCCATTTTGAGCTTAATAGAGCATTTAACATCATACAATATTTGAAATAAAGATGCAGCCCTGATCTAACTCTCTAGCTGCAAGCTAATATGTTAGCTCCAAGCTAACACACCAGTCACAAGGTAACATACTAGTCAAGATACAGTGGTAAAATATTATACAATAAAATATACTGCGATACAATTCAATATAAACCAATATATTGTCTTGTTACATCCCTCTGTTTGTTGAATATTCGCTGAGCATGCTATCAGAATGCTAATTGGAGTTAACAATGTGATGGTTAGCTAACCAAATATCTAGGAAACGTCTTGTAGATGGAAAGAAAAACAAATGAGAATTCACTTGCTATGCACATTGTGCACTTCCACTCACTATTTTGATCTTCCATTCTTTGGTCACTTTATGAGCTCCACCTACCTTATAGGACCCCTATAAAGGAACATAATTAAGGCAGTAGCCCATCTATTACTGGACAGTTTATTAACTGTCCTCTATCCCATTCATAGGGCTGCTTTTGACTAGATATTATTTGTGTGGAATACACTCTGCTGGCTTGACAGTGGCTCAAAAATATCCTTGCCAGAGTGGCTCTGTGGTCAGAAACTGACCCCTGAAGAAGGTCTAGAGGATGGCTAACAGTCATTACCTGTATACCAGCAAGGTGGAACCACACACTTAAAATATGGTTTTTCAAGGATTCTTTAGCAAAGACACTGGTTCTATATAGAGCCGTGAACACTCTAAGAACAGTTTGCACGTCAGTCCTTTAAGGGTTCTTTAGTAAAGGCATGGCTGTATTTAGAACTATGGGACCATTTTATGCTTAAATGGTTCTTTGCATGGTGAAATGGTTCTTCAGACGGATGGAAAAGGTGCTGTATATGGTCCTACAGAACACAAAAGGGTTCTTCTGTTGTTCCAAGTTTGACATTGTAACAAAAACCCTTTTTGGTGATATATAGAACCATATACAGCACATTCTCCATCTGTCTGAAGAACCATTTCACCATGCAAAGAACCATTTAAGCATAAAATGGTCCCATGGTTTGAAATACAACCATGCCTTCACTAAAGAACCCTTGAAGAACTGTCGTTTTAAGAACTGCCGTGTGTTCAATGAAGGGGTTTGTAATAAAGTGGTACATGGTTTATATAAATCTTTACATAATTTAATCATGGTGAATGTTCTGGATACTTTTTTTTTCAGATTTCTTGCTTCATCCTAATTATTTGAAACCCCTGGTGTTACGTGACTGGCCTATCAGACTCAGGTTATACATCTCTCCACAGTCAGAACCATAAATCCAAACTGTTGAACGCTGTGGGACAGGTGCCGTGGGGTGGAGGGGTAAAGGAGCACCTGGAGAGACAGACGGCTGTTGTCATGGCCGCCGTCTGGTTGCTATGTTGTCATGACGACGTGTGTGTGTGGCCTTGCCTGGGCGACCGGGTGTGTAGGGTTATTTTAGCCGATGACCCAGAGAGCACCTCAATCTCCTTACCGTCAACCCAACACGAGCCTAAAGCAATTAAACAGGATTACCTACCCTCTCTCTCCTTTTCTTTCTCTATATCTCTCGCCCTCCCCATTCCCTCTCTTCCATACTCTCCTTCTGTTCTCCCCACTCCGTTATTCTTTCTCTTCAACCTTCTTCTAAACTTCTGCACTCGGCATCCACTTCTGCAGGAAAGCTTAACTCTTAGGGCCTGTATGTGGGTCCACACATCAGGTCCTTACTCTCATAACCACATACCTTTATTATAGCTATTGTATGAGTCATAGTAATGACCGAGTTATTTATAGTTGCTACTGAATACTTTTCAGAATAATTGATAGTAGTTACTAAACACTTCATAGTACATATTTAATAATTAATAGCAGTAACTGAATTATTCATAGTAGATACTGAATACTTTATTGAAGCAACTGAATTATTCAAAGTAGATACAACTAACTTATAAAAGTAACTGCAATATTCATAGTAGATACTGAGTAATTTATAGCAGTATCTGAATTATTCATAGTAGGTACTGAATATTTATTGCAGCAACTGAATTATTCATAGTAGATACTGAATAATTTATAGCAGTATCTGAATTATTCATAGTAGATACTGAGTAATTTATAGCAGTAACTGAATTATTCATAGTAGATACTGAGTAATTTATAGCAGTAACTGAACTCTTCATAATAGATACTAAATAATTAATTGAAGTAATTGAATTGAGTAGATACTGAATAACTTATAACAATAACTGCAATATTCATAGTAGATACTGAGTAATTTATAGCAGTATCTGAATTATTCATAGTAGGTACTGAATATTTATTGCAGCAACTGAATTATTCATAGTAGATACTGAGTAATTTATAGCAGTATCTGAATTATTCATAGTAGATACTGAGTAATTTATAGCAGTAACTGAATTATTCATAGTAGATACTAAATATTTATTGCAGCAACTGAATTATTCATAGTAGATACTGAATAAGCTGTAGCAGTAACTGAATTATTCATAGTAGATACTGAATATTTATTGCAGCAACTGAATTATTCATAGAAGATACTGAATAAGCTGTAGTAGTAACTGAATTATTCATAATAGATACTAAATAATTTATAGCAGTAACTGAACTATTCATAATAGATAATTAATAATTCATTGAAGTAATTGAATTACTCAAAATAGATACTGAATAACTTATAACAGTAACCACAATATTCATAGTAGATACAGAATAATTTATAGCAGTAACTGAATTATTCATAGTAGGTACTGAATATTTATTGCAAAAACAGAATTATTCATAATAGATACTAAATAATTTATTGCAGCAACTGAATTATACATAGTACATACTGAATATTTCATTACTGAATACTTAAGTGTATTTACTGAATAATTAATTCAAGTTACTGAATAATTCATAGTAGCTACCTGTCTATTCATTTGTGTGTCTATCTGTCTGTCTGAAATATAATATAATAATATTATTATAATATAATTAAAAAGTGTATACTTTTAAACATGATTGGTCAGATGAACACTCTGCATCCACTTTTAACCTAGTATGTCCACTCACTGGTCATTTTGTGAAGTTTTACATTATACATTATACACTCATCTCTCCACATACCAAGAGCTCCCCCTCATTTTATTACAACCTTTTCCAAAAAAGTTGGGATGCTGTGCACAATGTAAATAAAAAAAGGATGCAATGATGTAAAAATCATATAAACCATATTTTTGAAGGAAAATACAACATATCAAATGTTGAAACTGAGAAATTGTGTTGTTTTTTGAAGAATATCTGCCCATTTTAAATTTGATGCCAACAATATGTTCCTGAAAGTTGGGACGGGGGCCTGTTTACCACTGTTTATAATAATCTATTCTTTTAACAACACTCTGTAAGGGGAACTGAGAGACACTGATGTAGTTTTGAAAGTGAAATGTTTCCCCTTCTTGTTGATACAGGATTTCAGCTGCTCATCAGTTCGGGGTCTCCTTTGTCATATTTTTCATTTCATAATGTGTCAAATGTTTTCAGTGGCGACAGCTCTGGACTGCAGGCGGGTCAGTTTAGCACCTGGATTCTTTTAATATAGTGCGATGCAGAATGTACATGCAGAATGTTGTTTGGCATTGTCTTGTGTTGCCAATATATATATATATATATATTTATATCATTCAGCATTAATGGTGCAGATTCACAGATATGCATGTCACCCTCACCATGTGCACTAATGCATCTCTATACCAATCTTTTGAATTGTGCACTGATAAGAAGCTGAGTGGTAGCTTCTTCTTTAGCTCGGAGGACACAGTGTCCATAATTTCCAAAAAGAATTTCAAATGTTGATTCATCAGACCACAGGACACTTTTCCACATCCTCTCAGTCCATTTTAAATGAGCTCTGACCCAGAGAAGGTGGCAGCATTTCTGGATCCTGTTTATATTTGGTTTCTTCTTTGTGTTTTAGGGTTTTTTAGCATTTGTGGATGAAGTGACAAAATGTTTTTACAGACAGTAGTTTTCAGAAGTGTTCCTGAGACCAGTTCCACTATAGAATCTGTCTTTAATGCAGTTTTTAAGCTGTCTTTAATGTCTGTCTTTAATGCAGTGCTGACGGCCCAGCAAATACAGATTTTTGATCATGTCCCTTGCATATAGAGATTTCTCCAGATTCTCTGAATCTTTTAATGTTATTATGTACTGTAGATAAGTTAATCCTTTATTAGTCCCACAGCAAGGGAATTCACAAGCAGGGAAATTCACAAGTGGGGAGATTCACAATGATGAATAGATGATAAAAAGCAAAAGTTCTTTGCTATTTTATATTGAGAAATGTTCTTGAATTGTTGCACTATTTGATGGTGCAGTGTTTCACAGAGTGGTGAACCTCTCCTCATCTTTGCTTCTGAAAGCCTCTCTGGGATGCTATTTTTTTCCCAATTGTGTTATTGACGTATTGTCAATCAACCACCAGGTGTTTTTTTTTTACCTTTATATAACTTTACCAGCCTTTTGTTGCCCCATTCCAACTTTTTTGGAACATGTTGTTGGCATCAAATTTAAAACGGTCAAACATTTTTCAAAAACCAATCAAATTACTCAGTTTCAACATTTGATTTTTTTCTTTGTACTGTTTTCAATTAAATGTAAGGTTTAAATGATCTGCACATCATTGAAGTTTGTTTGCATTTACATTTTGCACAGCGTCCCAACTTTTTTGGAAATGGGGTTGTATTATACGCACCTACAATTTATAGCTACAGAATATAGCCCATCTACCATGTCCAGCAGTCCACTCCCCAAAAATATCCAATTAAGAGTGACTCTGAGGTCAGAAACAGACCATTGATTAAGGCCTAACACGAACTGTGCATCAACAGATGGGCTGAGGAACGACAGAATGGAGATAGATGAGTTTAGGATGTCATTGTTATTTCTGAACTCCATTCCCTACTCATCTCTCTCTCTCTCTCTCTCTCTCTCTCTCTCTATCATCCACACATCTTTCTTTCCTCCATCTCAGCTCCTCACTGTCACCTTTTCTCTTTCTCTCTTCTCTTTTATTGGTGCTCCAACACTTAATTGCTTATCCTCCACTCTCTGTTCTTTGCTTTCACTTCATACTGATTTATGTCGCGTAACAGAGGAAGAACATGGATCACGTTTCTCATTTCATAAACAAATCTCTCCTTCAGCCTCTCTCTCTTTCTCTCTCTCTCTCTCTCTCTCTCTCTCTCTCTCTCTCTCCTGCTATCCTTCTCTTTCTCTTTCCACCCCCCTTTCTGTCTCTCTCTCTTTCTCTCCCTCCATCCCCCCTGTGCACATTGAGAGCTTCCTAATCCTGCTGTGACCTGAATACAGTCCGGCAATGTGACCACAGACCAGCGTGTGTGTTTCAGCATATGTGTATTACTGAAGTATACATGAATATTCAACATATCTATCTATCTATCTATCTATCTATCTATCTATCTATCTATCTATCTATCTATCTATCTATCTATCTATCTATCTATCTATCTGTCTGTCTGTCTGTCTGTCTGTCTGTCTGTCTGTCTGTCTGTCTATCTATCTATCTATCTATCTATCTATCTATCTGTCTGTTCTTTTTGTCTTTATATCTGTCTACATTACTCTAAGTCTCTTCTGTCCATCTTAGTTCTATCATAAACACTCAGAGTCCATCTGTGTTCTGTGTTCAGCCAACAGGTGGTTCTCTAGAGCTTCGGTGTTCTAATGCAGAGCGTCTCTGTCTTTATGTAACACATAAACACACACTTGTTAGTATTCACTTCTTGCAGTTCACTTCTTTAAGGGGAAACATCTAAATCTAGATCAGCCAGGACATGTTTGGTGTCTAAATTTCGCTTCTTAGATTTTGCACTGAAGCTCTGTGGCTAATGTAAGGGAACAAATAATGGAAGCTTATGTACTCCAGTTAGCATCATGTAAACCGCATGTCAAAATCATTAAAAATTCCCTTCAAGTTTTGATGAGCAACCTGTCAGCATCCCCCTACCTCTGAGAGGTTCTGTCATAGATTAAAACTGAAAAAATTCAGGCTTCAAAAAGGCAGTGACTACTGTTTTGGGCCATGTATTGTACCTTGTGTATTTTTATAGAAAACAGTCTTTCAGAGCCAGAAATCACATAAGCAAGCTGTTTGCAAGTATGTTAGTCTATCAATCAAGTTCTCTAGGACAATATCATGCACACTTACTGCACTGAGCATCGTTTAGAAGAGTATATTTTTGCAAAAGGGCCCCCTCTGCTGGCTGTTTATTATTTATGTACGTACAGACTCACACTCAACTGTATCAGAAACCCCTGTCTGGAAGCTCCATTAACAGCACTTTATCAGAAACCCCTTCCTTATAGGCCCAATATAATATATCATCTACCCCATTTATCATTGGTCAGTTTCTGATCACAGGACCACTGTTGACCAGATATTACTGTAAATGGGTGGTGGTTCAATACTCTGCAATGGTGTTCCCACAGAAATCTAGTGTTAGACGTCTAACCCTTTTGCTTAATTTCATCATTGTTGATTTACACTGTGTGGCCAAAAGTATGTGGACATCTGGCCCCTCTTTGCAACTATAATAGTCTCCACTCTTCTGGGAAGCTTTCTCCAAGATTTTGAAGAGTGTCTGTAGGAATTTTTGCCCAAGGTTAGACATTGAAGTTGGATGGGAGGGTCTGGCTCACTATGGATGTTCCAATTTATCCCAAAGGTGTTCAGTGGGGTTGAGGTCAGGGCTCTGTGGAGCCACTGGAGTTCCTCCACACCACATTCATCAAACCATGCCTTTGCTGGAACAGAAAAGGGCCTCCCCCAAACTGGTGCCACAAAGTTGGAAGCATGTAATTGTCTAAAATGTTTTTGAATGCTTTAACTTTAACATCACCCTTCACTGGAACAAAGAGACCCAAAGCCTTAAAAACAGTCCCAGATTGAGGCTGGACTTGGGACTTGAGTGTCTTGACTTGGGAATTGACTGTATTGATCTGGGACTTGTCTTGGGTCTTGACTGTCTTGACTTGGGAATTGACTGTATTGACTTGGGACTTGACTTGGGACTTGACTGTCTTGATTTGAGACTTGAGTGTCTTGGCTTGGGACTTGGCTGTCTTGACTTGGAACTTGTCTTGGCACTTGATTGTCTTGGGACTTAAACAGACATTTATTTTTGACCAAACTTTTGTCATTAATATTTAGTTACTAAAACCTTTTTTTATGTTTCATTAATTTCATTATGTTACACCAATGACAGCATCTGTGGCCTACTTCTTGTGATGCTTGCTGTACTAGAAACCTTTACCCTAGTTCTCACTCGAGTTACTCACTCGAGTTACTCACTTGATTTTGTACACGAGTTGTTTTTGCTTGAGACATTATCGTCTAAGTAACAATGGTTTTTACTTGAGTGTGTAAGTTATTATAAGCTTTTGTAAATAAGTGCATATGTAATGCTTTTTGATGTAATGGTGTAGAATCTTTCAAGGCTGAACTGCAGATACTCTAAGAATGGATTTCCCCCCACAGTAAACAGTAAAATGTACAGTGAAGGAGAAACACTAGTCCCGGCAATACAAGTACAGGCAAGGTGCAATAATGTAACACAGCGCCTGGCATGCTACACATCCTTGCTAAAACATTAGCTGCATGTAGTTTGCACATGACAGGAATCTTCACTGGAGTAAAGAAGTAAACAGTTTTTGCTTCAGTGAAATAATGACTAAAATGAAATGAATTTTTGCAAATGAAAAATATATGATGGAATCAAAAGCATATTTTTAAGCTTAGAGAACAAGCGTTCATTAATTTATATACCACTTTTCAAGTCAGGCTTCAAAGTGCTTCAGAACAGAAAGATAAAGAATAATTTCTCAAATGAAAGTAACGAGCCTGTACCCGCTCTGTTACATGCACTGAGAAATTTAGTTCTGAATCCAAAATGATGCCCACATTTGAAACACAATGAAGTATCCCTGCGGCTAGTGGACCAACCTCCTTCTTTAAGTTGCTAGTGACATTTTGAGGGCCCAGAACCTTTCAGAAAGACTTTCTGATCTACTGAAATCATTCCTCTTTACAGAGAGATAAAGCTGTGTATCGTTGGTATAAAAACAATATCTTAAAATTTCCCAAGGGGAGCATTTAAATGGAAACAAAATAGGACCAAGGATGGACATTTGTGGGACCCCACATGAAAGATCAGCAGATGACAAACAAATATTGGCATTAGACAGATAAGCCCTGATGTTCGGATTTGTAAAGATGTTTCTGTGAGAAATATTGGATCTGAGCTGCAACTTAAGTACACATACAAAAATAAATACAAGGTCTATCACAAATGTTAATAACTATGCATTTAAGGATCTATCTATCTATCTATCTATCTATCTATCTATCTATCTATCTATCTATCTATCTATCTATCTATCTCTCTCTCTCTCTCTCTCTCTCTCTCTCTCTATATATATATATATATATATATATATATATATATATATATATATGAATGGATGGAATTCGATGAAATGAATGGAAAGAGTTAATACCCACCTCTACAAGTAAGCCTTGTCTTGGAAACATCCAGGCACAGTAAGAGGCAGAGTTTCAGGTGTGGCCACATAGCTGAACTAAAACGTCACAGTGAGCAGAAAAGGAACCTGGCAGTTACTCGTTCAGTTTACTGAGCCTTCACAATGTCCTCCCTGAAACTCATGCTCATCTCTCAGACTCTGCTGCAGCTGCTGCTGGAGAACAGCTGGGCGCTCTCATGCTTACCCTGTGGTAGTATTAAATGCCAGGAGCTGGTGTGTCCTGGTGAGAAAGTGTTGGCACCCTGTGGCTGCTGCTACGAGTGTGCCAAACAGAAGAAAGAGAGCTGCGGAGGCCCGTTCGGCTTGGTAGGGCAGTGTGACCTGGGGCTAAAGTGTGTGACCATACCACACGGCATGGGCCAACCAGGAGTGTGTGAAGGTCTGTATGAGTATTTGTTTAATCTCTACAACTCTGACGAGACAGTGGCTCGTCCAGACTTCAGTTCCTCACTCTCATAACTTAGGCATTAGTTTTATATATTTACAGCATAATTCGTTGTTTTTAATGGTCAATAAGCATAAAAAAGGTGAATCCTACAGATACCTAAAATACTCTGCTTCATCAAATCTTCAGAATGTAAACAGGGCCATTCAGAGTGCTTTAGTGTGGCATGAGAAACTTATCGAGTCACAATTGTTCACAGTGGCGGTGATGGGAACCAGACGTCTGAAGAGTTTAATGAAAGCTCCTTCACAGAAAGTTATAACAAGAAATGTCCTGATTCCTGGACACTGATAAGTATGATTTATGATAGTTTTGAGCTGGTTTTGCCTAAAATGCCTAAAACATGCTGTGAGGTAAAATAGTTGCCAAAGAAAACATGTTTTTTTTTAAGATTTATGAGTATTTTACCATCATCAACATTACATATGAACACTCAGAAGACACGTTGTAGGCTCACTGCTGGTTTTGCCTAGAAAATAAAACGGCTATATTTGTGTCCTAGTCATGATGATCCCTGGTTCCTTTCACCACCGCTGTAAAGAAAGCCCATTTCACACCAGACCACTGGTATAAATGACTCTGTATACATTCTAATGGTTTCATTATACAGACATTCTGAACAGTTCTTGGAATTTCAATAATGAAATGATCAGAAGTAGAAACATACGAACAGGAATGGAAGAGGTGAACTAACACTTAATGCCCCATATTCACAAAGTTAATAAGGACGTGGCAGGACGTTCAATACATTGTGCAATAACGGTTTTCTCTTTTTTGTATTTTTTGGGTCTTGTTCTTCAAATGTGCCTATCATGCCGATTTCTTCATCCGGATTACACATACAGAAAAACAACTGACGGATGACAACGGTGAGTGTGATAGTGCAGATATGTCTGATAGTCTACATAAGGCCTTGTTGGCCTTGTTGCAACGAATAAACAAACAAACAAACAAACAAAGCTAAAAGTAAAAAATAATGCTGTAAAGAAATTATTTATGTATGTATTTATTCAACAATTGTTTAAGTATGTATGTATTTATTTACTTATAGATTTACCTATTTCTATATTTCTATGGATATATATACCGATCAGGCCTTGTTCCTTGTTTCTAAGCTCCTTATCTATTTTATCAGCACCACTTACCAAACTGCTGCTTCAAAGCAGCCAAAAGAACCAACTGGCACCAGAATAGAAAAACTGCTTTGTCTTATTTGCTCATGTTTTAGCACGTTTATCACAGAAAAGACGCAATAATCCTGAATTCATTTAATCAGAATGTGCTTACTGTGTGTGAACTGTGTGTTGTAAAGAGTTTATGGTGTGGCTGAAGACCAAGCTGATGCGCAGAGGAGGAAACCCATGACATGAGGAGAGCTGGCACAATGGGAAGAAGATGAAGAGGAGTTAGATTGTTACTGAAGCTTCTCTCCACATGAGCGCTTGTCCTTCTATTGGTCAATAGTCCACTGTAGATCTTCTGTAGGTCAGACCTTGTCTAGCATCTAACTACATACCCAATGAATGTACCTGGACTTTGAGTTGAAATCACAGAAATTCAGCCCAAGTCTTAATGAACTTGCAGCAAAGAAACGATGCGAAGTGTTTAATTCAAGCAAATATTTTTCTTTCTTTCTTTTTTTAAATTTTATTTATGAAAAATGCATTCTAAAAAATGGCTGCTATAGAGCAAACCACAAGTTGTCAGTCATGGTATGTCCACTAAAATACTTTATATTTCCAATTCACTCGTCTGCCTTCACACGCATATGATCTTGAGTGACATCCCATTCTTAATCCATATGGGTTAATATGATGTCGGCCCACCCTTTGCAGCTATAACAGCTTCAACTCTTCTGGGAAGGCTTTCCACAAGGGTTAGGAGTGTGTTTATGGGAATGTTTGACCGTTCTTCCAGAAGCGCATTCGTGAGGTCAGATACTGATGTTGGATGAGAAGGTCTGGCTCTGTCTCCGCTCTAATTCATCCCAAAGGTGTTCTATAGGGTTGAGATCAGGACTCTGTGCAGGCCAGTCAAGTTCTTCCACACCAAACTCGCTCATCCACGTCTTTATGGACCTGCTTTGTGCACTGGTGCGCAGTCCTGTTGGAACAGGAAGGGGCCGTCCCCAAACTGTTCCCACAAAGTTGGAAGCATGAAATTGTCCAAGACCTCTTGGTGCTGAAGCATTAAGAGTTCCTTTCACTGGAACTAAGGGGCCGAGCCCAACTCCTGAAAAACAACCCCACACCATAATCCCCCCTCCATCAAACTTGGCAGTCAGACAAGTATCGTTCTCCAGGCAACCACCAAACCCAGACTCGCCCATCGGATAGCCAGATGGAAAAGCGTGATTGGTCACACCAGAGAACACGTCTCCACTGCTCTAGAGTCCAGTGGCGGCGCTTTACACCACTGCACTCCACGCTTTGCATTGCGCTTGGTGATGTAAGGCTTGGATGCAGCTGCTCAGCCATGGAAACCCATTCCATGAAGCTCTCTACGCTGTTCTTGAGCTGATCTGAAGGCCACATGATGTTTGGAGGTCTGTAGTGATTGACTCTGCAAAAAGTTGGCGACCTCTGCGCACTATGCCCCTCAGCATCTGCTGACCCCGCCCTATCATTTTATGTGGCTGACCACTTCGTGACTGAGTTGCTGTCGTTCCCAATCGCTTCCACTTTGTTATAATCCCACTGACAGTTGACTGTAGAATATTCAGTAGTGAGGAAATTTCATGACTGGACTTGTTGCACAGGTGGCGTCCGATCACGGTACCACGCTGGAATTCACTGAGCTCCTGAGAGCGACCCATTCTTTCACTAACGTCTGTAGAAGCAGTCTGCAGGCCTAGGGGCTTGGTTTTATACACCTGTGGCCATGGAAGTGATTGGAACACCTGAATTCAATGATTTGGGTGGGTGAGTGAAAACCTTTGGCAATATAGTGTATATAATTTAATCCATTTGTATTCTTTTTTTCACAATTACCTAAGAGCAAAGCAGGTAAAAGCATCCTGTTTGTGTCCTACAAGTTTTTTATCGTCGCACATGCAAACTCACAAGCGGGAAAACTTCAGAAACTAATTCCATGTAGATGGCGACTGGCAGCATCGTTTCCAGGACACATATTTGAGTTTAACATGAAAAGTATCTGGAATAACTGCAAATAAAACATAACATCAAAACATTTCACTGAGTTTGACTTTTTAAAAAATATGTCACTTACCAAACTAAAAGGACAATGTGTCTGAAGTTTGGGTCTCTTCTTTTGAGACTCCACATATCTTATAAGTGGAGACCATGCTGATTATCATTTCCACCATTTCTAAGCCTGATAATTCAAATGTACTGCTGCCGTTCTCACTGCAGGTTTGTTTTGAGGAGTTCTGTGGTTTTTCTGTTTCCTGTTTTTCTCTCACTTAAGAAAACAAGGAATGCTTTTTTAGACAATTGGCTGAAAGGCCTATCAATCATAATTCTGCAAAAAAGGTCAATTGCGTTAAGACCTGGAGAAGGCCATAGGGTAAAGCAATCAGACTTGCACTCTTTTCCTGGGGTCTGGTGGCCTCGTTATGCTTTCGGGTGCAATTTGCTTGTATGTTTTTGGTCCAGTTGTCCGTTTAGAAGAAAGGTGGCTGCAAATCAAAACAAAGTTATTCTGACCTTTTCAGAATCACCTTTATCCTGTGATGAAACACTTCTATTATGAGAACAGTGGTCTTGGCCAGATTGCAATGCCCAGCATTACATGATTGAAAGTCAAGCTTTATTGCCAAGATATCATCACAACCAGGTGTTCCCCTGGAGCCATGGAGCTTCATTTAACCCCTTAACATCACAGGCTTTACATACTGTTACATGCTACAGCTTATTATTCGGTGATTACAGGGACATCATTGCAAGATGTTCTTATGTTATAGAAGTGTGTAATAAAATGTTGGTGCACTGGTGGGCTCTGGCCGTCAACACGAAACAGCAGCAGACAAGAAAATAAGCTGAAAACAGTAGATAAAAAATACAAAAAAACAACAACATTAATATGTTTGTCACATCTCACAAGTAAGTCATTGGTTTTCTAGGATAACACATATTTCACTCCTTCGAAGTGTTTACGACTTTAAACATCTGCTCAGGGCTGATACGTAAGTGGACAAGTCAGGACGAGTTGAGACAGACCACAGAAGTCTCAGAGCATCTTGCGTGTGGGTTGGCTGCTTTCTAGAGGGGTGGAGTTTGACGTAAACTCTGAAAAGAAGCTGAACAGACATCCTTCAGTCATTCCCCAGGTTTAGTTTCAGGGATCAAGGGTGCTGTACAGGCTGCTGCTGGACTCCAAGATGTACCTGAGACAGGTGCTGATCTCACAGGTTGTGCTGCTGTTGGTGGTGGAGAGTGGCTGGACTCTGTCCTGTATACCTTGTTACATGGCAAGATGTCCAGAAGTACTGCAGTGTGGAGGGGGGAAAGTGCTGGAGCCGTGCGGATGCTGCTACTAGTGCGCCAAACAGAAGGATGAGATTTGTGCAGGCCCGTTCGACGATTCTGGGACATGTGACGAGGGACTGGAGTGTCTGAGAAGTGGACGCTACAATGAGGGAGTGTGTAGAGGTCTGTACTGGCGGCATCCTCTCTGAATCATGGCCTGTATAATACATCTATACATACAAATATACGGTACTGTGTGAAAGTTTTAGGCATCTAAGCAAATTTTTAAACAATGTACCTCAGCAGTGAGTTTATCACAATATACATTAGAATAAAGTCGTATTCATAATTCAGATAAACAGAAAAACAATAAAAAGTAACAAGAATTTCTTGGGTCCATATTTTCCCTTGACACCTTCACAGCCGCCACACATGTGAAAATGCTTCTGTTTTCCATTCTTTTCTAAGCTTATAAAATGTGAAACATACAGTTTTATAGAATTTTACCAACTTTAAACATGAATTTCAGAATTTTTTAGCATTTGAGCTCCACAAGTTCATGCAAAAGCCTCTGATGAGCAGATCAGGTCCAACCGAGAGTCGTCTGAATACGAGCTTCAGTGGAAAAAACGTAAGGCTAAAAAAATCTGATCTTTTTCAACGAAGGGTCAAGCATCCAAATTAAATTAAAACAATTAGCAAAAAAAAAGAAGTGCAGAATCTTGAATATTTCGTCTTTGTTTTCCTTGTTATTAGGCCTAGTGTTTTTTTCCTTATTCGAAATAAACACAAACCATTTTGTTTTTATTTTTTATGCACATGTAGTTTAATTTCAGTTGACACGATTTTGGGGGGGTTTAGTAGCTTTAGATGAGTTAAATGTCTTCAATGGTTTTAACAGTATGAGTGAGATTCGAGCTGGACTCTACTGTCCTGAGTTAACTCCTATGTTAATTTGTAATGCAGTATAATCACTGGTTCTCTCTTTTTCCTCTTTCTCCTCCAAATGTTTCCTGGTCTTCATTCTTCAAACGTGACCGTCACTCCAATTCCATCATCAACCGGATTCCTTATTCAGAAAAGACTAACGGTAAGTATGTGTGGAGAGGAAAGAAAGAATAACCTGCATTATACAGCAGTATTCCGCTCATCACCTCGGCGCCTGCTTTTCCAGACGATCAGGTGATCCCCATCGCCATCTTTAAGGCCGTTCCATTCCTTTGTCAGCTCGAGGGAAGCGTTGAACCCAATGGAGCCCATGCATTAACACAGATCTTGCTTCTGTGTAGCAGGAGATCTGTCCCAGAAATCTGTGTGATCTGATGCAATTCCCTTTTCAAACAGGACACAAATGGTGAATAAAATATTTCAGAGGAAAGAAATATTCCAAATGTTCATCTTGATCTCAGGTACTCCTTCTAGACGCGTCTACTCTGCTAGCTTGCTAGTTTGCAAGCTAAAGGCTACCCAGATAGCAACAACAAAGATAAGGGCACTAAGGCACAGTTCAAAACGAAATGTTATACCAGGCAATTATTCACCGAATTTATGCACATTATATTTAAACTTCGCAAAACATTTGCATCGCTACGTTTGCATGGCTTGCTAATCATCTCACTGAAGCCAACCTAGCCGAGTCAGTTTCACTAATCCACTTCGCTCTGCCCCCTCCACACCTCCACGTGAGTGACCGCTGGTGTAACATAGGTTGTGAGTCAAAGCCGATGAGGGCAAAAAAGAAAAACCAACGGGAACACTGTGTAGCTTTGGTAGTATGAGTGTAATTGATTTACGTACTGGCGAATTGATCAGAAACCCCTCTCTTGTAGCTCCACCTTTGCTGGTGTACAGACTTCTTCTATCCAACCTTACTAATTTGAAAAAGTAATAAAATGAAAAAAGTTTTTTTTTCTCTCACAGAAACCACCACACTACGTCCTGAGACCACCACACGCGACGTAGGAAAAGCACATCAAGGTAAGTTATTAATTAAAGCACAGCATAGCATGTGGAACTACACTGCTTGTGTTCGCCAACCTCTACTCCTTAACATTTTCGTCTAAATGTCTTTGTGTTTTCATTTTAAAAAATACTACATTTTAGGGATCATTCATCAGAAAAATGTGACGGTATTGTTGGATTTAGTGCCTCTGGATGGGGAGGTTCCTCAGGGCTCTGCTCTGGGATCTGTTTAGTTCTTGACTTTCATGCACAAAATCATATTGAATGAATTTTTTTTCACTTCAAAAGCTGTTTGTGGTCCAACAAAAGCCCAGATTATAGTGTTATGTGATTTTTTTTTTCTGAAGATTTCATTGAGTGGCTGAAATCCAGGAACATACGCATACACTGAGGAGAAGAAGGCGCAGACGATTCGAGTGACACTGAAACTACTCTCCAAATGAACACTTTCTATTATGTCAGCAGTAGCATTCGTGCATGTTTGCTTTATTTTTATTTTTTATGCAGCGGTTAAGATGTGGAGTTGTCGCTACTTTTAATTCCAAATAATTCCATACGTTATAAACCATTCATGCATGTGAATACTTCAAAACACAGAGTATATATAACTCTGGTTGTAAGGGCTGCTTGATGCCTCATGAATATGATATACTGATAAAAATGAAAGTCTAATAAATGTGAAATGGGTCATGTATCCCTGGAGAGGGTGACTGTCTGGACTGGCATGTAGATTAAGATGATCCTTTATGTTTTATTAACCTCATTATATAATAAACTTCAGGGATTATTTTGTATGAATGAGTTTCACTGCATGTCTTCTTGTCCTAAACGTATACATTGTTCCCTTAAGTGTCCATAAATTGGGGCCTGATAACAGTGTGTATGTTTATTAAAAATGCATGGGCAACTGCAGTTTTCTTTATTTTTATGTGCTTTATTTTGTCTTTAATTTTCCAACTTGCACTTCAACACGTACTCTAAATAGCTGCTGCTTAATATTTTGAATGGGAACGGTCAGTGAAGCTCATCAGACAACAGCTACGCTTTACCTACTGCAATGATGAGTTGGCCATCTGCACAGCGAGTATAGATCTCTGCTCAAACAAGCCTTGATTTAAGAGTTCCTCGCATCACAAAATGGGTCTTCAGAACTGATGGAGAATGTGCCATAGATGGTTCTACATAGAACCTCTTTGAACAAGGTTCTTCTACTGTTGTAAGCTTGACATTGTAACGGTAGAAAGCACATTTTCAGTGGTATATAGACCTATCTTACTACACAACGACATAACTTGTAATGATGTCTTTAACTTTTTCATGCTTTTATTCACAAGAAAATCAGGGTTTATTTTATCCAAAAGCAGGAGCTCCTGATGGCCAAACATTTTTTTTGCCACAGTTTGATTGGAAAACTCTTCAAATTTGTGGTTTCACAAGGTCAAAGGCGGCAAAGGTCTGAGATATAAAAAACGGGTATGAACATCAGTGGATTAGAAATCAGCAACACATTTCCAAAAATGCTAGTATATAAAAAAAAGTGTTGCCTTAACATTAATGACTTACTCAAAACTGGACGTTAACTAACAGAAGTGCATTTCAGAGTGAAATCGATTCCGTCCCAAAAAAAAAAAATCTGACTGCAATGTTTACATTTTCTCCAGCAACTGAACTTATTGCTGAGATAAAATCTGCAGGAGTTGATTTTACTGTTTGTAAAACGGAACAAAAATGTGCGTCATTACTTAATTAACCTTATAAAACCACTCATTATGCCGAGTGTGCAGTAAGGGGCTCGCGTCTGTTTGAAAGACAAAATCACAGCCGGGGACAAACACGTTGTGTAACATCTATTTATTACCACCATAGTATGAGAAATTTGGAAAATACAAAGATCAGCTTATTTAGATTTCTGAATAAGAAAAATAAACAGAAACATGAGGTTATACTGTGTATCACAACGAGAGAGCGCGAAAGAGAGAGGAAGAAAAAGGTCTACGCAAAGAGAGTGAACCACTCCGGAAACTAAACGTGACTTTTTTTTTTGCTACAATTCGTGACGAATGCCGATCTGTGGAAGAAAAAAAAAGGGGGGGTTGAGAGAAGAAAGAGACAGAGAGAGAAGAGCGAGAAGGAGGAGGAAGGATGTCAGAGGAACAGATAGAGTGAATGAGAGGCTGGTTTAGAGCGCCCCCCTGTGGCTGCCTGAAGTTTTAACAGGAGGAGCAGGATCGGCAATCACTACGAGGAAAAAAAAAACAAAAAACAAGAAAAACAAAAAACAGGAAAAAAACGCAAATTCAAATTTTCTTTAGTTTTGCTCTTTTTTTTTTATAACAGTGGTAAAACAACTCATGTGTATGCATCATAGAAAAAAAAAGACACCATATCAACAATAATAGTAATCATCAATATTATAACAACTTTTAACCAATAGATGCTGGTTTGCAGTTGAATACGATTCTGCTTTGCTGATCACGTCGCCCACTCACACACATGGGGGGAAATGGACCTGCACGTACACACACACAAATCTGCCAAGAGGTGGACAGACATGGGACATGAGGGGACAGGTAAGGACAGGTGCATGGGGAATGGACAGGTATACAGGGTTGGATGAAGAAAGGTGTGAACGTATCGATGTATAAGTACAGATATGGAGGTACAGGGTATTGGTAAGTAGAGGTCTACAGACACAGGTGAGTAGGTACAGGTGTGAAAGTACAGGTGAGTAAATACAGGTAAGTAGATACGGGTTATTGGTAAGTAGAGGTCTATAGACACAGGAATTAAGGTACAAGTAGGAAGGTACAGGGTCAGCAGGTACAGGTATGAAGGTACAGGTTTAAATACACAGGTACAGAAGTACAGATAAACAGACACCTATAAGTATAGATGAGTAGGTACAGTTATGAAAGTACAAGTACACAGGCAAAGGTAAGTAGGTACAGATGTACAGGTAAGAAGGTTCAGGTGTGCAGATACAGATGTTCAGGTACAGGGTAGGTAAAGGTGGCCTGGGGCAGTTTTAGTAGCACCCTGCTGTGGAAGTTGCCGCTCCCCTTAAGCAGACTAACCCCAGATACCACCCTTCTGACCTCCCTGTGTGTGCACGTGCATGTGCATATGCGTGTATGTAAACGTCTGTGAAAGACCCCAAGCTTAGCAAGGGTGGACCTCGTTTATGCTCCAACTGTGTGTACGTATACATGAGTTCAGCGTGCACGTGCCAGAATGTGTTGCGTGGATGTATGTATATGTATATATATGTGTGTGTGTGTGTGTGTGTGTGTGTGTGTGTGTGTGTGTGTGTGTGGGCGAGTGATCAGCAGCATCTGTTACATGCACATACAGGTACCCTACGCTTCAGTGAGACAGCACTAATAGACTGAAACACATTGGCCTCCCCGTCGCTGATACTCTAAACTCTACCAAGAAAGAGGGAGGAGACGAGTGGAGAGGGGAAAAGAGAGAGAGAATGCGAAAAGAGGGAAAGGAGTAGGAAGAGGAGAGCCTAAGCACGCTCTCCGCGGATACGGCGGGCCAGCTGGATGTCTTTGGGCATGATGGTGACACGCTTGGCATGGATGGCACACAAGTTGGTGTCCTCGAAAAGACCCACCAGGTACGCCTCACTGGCCTCCTACGCACACACACAAATACACGAAAGTTACAATAATTTAAAAAATAACAAGAAAAATCAAATGAAATGGAAGAAAAGGAAAAAAACAAAAAAACACAAGGAAAAAAAACAGAAAATAAACAGCTCAAAAAAATAAATAAAGATAATATAATAACCTGAATAAAATTCATTATAAAGATCACAATAATACTGCAGCGCTCTCATGTGGCTTATAAAATATGTTTAAAACGTGTGTGTGTGTTGCTGCTGTTTGGACAAAACACATCTCTGTTTTTGTCATTTTTTATTTATTTTTTTAATATTATCTGAAAAGGGCAGTTGCCCTTTCTGTTGTGTCAAAAATGAATGGGCCAACAGAAATAGTTCAAAATGTTTTGGGGGGAAAAAATATTTCTCCATCTACTTTTCCATTACTTCCACTGTGTTCTGACAACAGTGATATATACCACAGTGGTACAACACTGTTAAATCCAAAAAAGAATGAATTAAGATTAAATAACTGATATTAAATACCAATTAATGTTACACAAAATAACTAAAAGTCAATAAAAACAGACCAGGGGCAGTAATACAGAATCTTCCTGTCTTTAGCCCCAAAAACAAAAGTGAGAAAAACTGCCAATTTTAGTAAGTATTCAGGAACACCAATAAGCTGCCACAGTTGCATTACTTCACTTGGCAGGTTTTTCTCATCATTAACAGATGCATGTAATGAGGGGACACTGAGGAAACGCTAACATGGTGAACTAAAAGCATTCACTGTCCAGCAGCAGAAACTGCAGCTCAAATCTCAAGTAAGGACACCACTGAGGTTCTCCTAAAGAGAGGGGAGTGTTTAAGAAACGTTCTGCTTCGTACCGTCCTTTTCTTCTCTGGAGTCAAAATCAGATGATGAAGTTAGGAAATATTATTCCGTCACAGCTTCTGACTTAAAACCAGCCCTAACTGAACTCGTCAGAGACTAACCAGATAAGATCTTAGAGTCGCCTCAAAAATAAAAACACGCGGGATTTAAAAGCCACCTCACTCTTTCACTCACAAACCCACCTGCAGAGCTCCGATGGCGGCGCTCTGGAAACGCAGGTCCGTTTTGAAGTCCTGAGCGATCTCTCTGACCAGACGCTGGAACGGCAGCTTGCGGATCAGCAGCTCAGTGGACTTCTGGTATCGACGGATCTCACGCAGAGCCACGGTACCGGGCCTGGACACACAAACAGCATGAATCACATACACAGATGTACATACTACCTGTATGGTGCACAGCATAACACATAAATGTGAAGGATCTTCAACTGCACTGGTTTTGAACTATTAAAATCCATCATATACTTGATAGCAATAGTATTCAGAAAGTATCCACTCATTCAGACATAAGCAATCCACTGTAATTTACTCACACGCATTATATATTTACTGTGCTTTATACCGTAATCTGAGCGTTCTTGTGTGCAGAATACATATTTCTGAGGTTAAACTGCACAGACTGAGCCTGTAAATCTGTTCAGTATGTCACCTGTAGCGATGAGGCTTCTTCACTCCTCCAGTAGAGGGTGCACTCTTGCGGGCAGCTTTGGTGGCCAGCTGCTTGCGAGGAGCTTTACCTCCTGTCGACTTACGGGCAGTTTGCTTAGTACGGGCCATAGTTACTCAGTCACCTGTGGAAAGAGTACAGGGAAAAAATGACTGTGTTAGTTTTCACCAAAATGTTCAGATTTTATATATATCAATATATAAATATACATCAATAAATCTACTACTGTATAGGTTCCGTTACTGAGATGGTCTCTAAAATAATAAAACTCACCCTGACAGCATTTTAAAATAACACCATACATGCACACATTAAATATGAATAAACAACTTTACATCACTCATGTAACCTGTGAAGAGTTTCGTTCCAAAAAGGGGTGAAACCCCAGGCCACATTCACAGCTTTTTTACAGTACAAACACTGTACGGTCTATTTTATGACTGCAACCACCTTTATTAGATAAATCATTAGAAAACATCTGTATTCCTTTCCTAATAGCATTCATTTATTATTGCTGTGCTGTGGTAGGAATGGTAGGAATGCATTTATTTTATTTTTAGATTCATTTGATTATATTTTATTAACTACATGTAAACGTTCGTCTGGGCCCTGCGAGCTCCTGTAACCAAAACCACATTCCTTGTATGTGTAAGAAAACCTGGCCAATAAAGCTCTTCAACCATCCAAAGTTTAACATCCAAAATTGTTTTGAAAAACTGTGCATCCAGTGTTTTGGAGTAAAAGTACCGGGCAAAAGAGTCGAGTGAAAGTGCAGAGTGGAAGTGCGCAGAGTGGAAGTGCGCAGAGTGGAAGTGCGCAGAGTGGAAGTGCGCAGAGTGAAAGTGCGCAGAGTGGAAGTGCAGAGTGAAAGTTTTGGGTGAAGTGTAGAGTGAAAGTGTAGAGTGAAAGTGTAGAGTGAAAGTTTTGGGTGAAGTGTAGAGTGAAAGTTTTGGGTGAAGTGTAGAGTGAAAGTTTTGGGTGAAGTGTAGAGTGAAAGTGTAGAGTGGAAGTGTGCAGAGTGAAGTGCAAAGTGAAAGTGTAGAGTGAAGTGCAGAGTGAAAGTGTAGAGTGAAGTACAAAGTGAAAGTGTTGGGTGAAGTGTAGAGTGAAAGTGTTGGGTGAAGTGTAGAGTGAAAGTGTAGAGTGAAGTGCAGAGTGAAAGTGTTGGGTGAAGTGTAGAGTGAAAGTGTAGAGTGAAGTGCAGAGTGAAAGTTTTGGGTGAAGTGTAGAGTGAAAGTTTTGGGTGAAGTGTAGAGTGAAAGTGTAGAGTGAAGTGCAGAGTGAAAGTGTTGGGTGAAGTGTAGAGTGAAAGTGTAGAGTGAAAGTTTTGGGTGAAGTGTAGAGTGAAAGTTTTGGGTGAAGTGTAGAGTGAAAGTGTAGAGTGAAGTGTAGAGTGAAAAAGTTTTGGGTGAAGTGTAGAGTGAAAGTGAGTGAAAGTGTAGAGTGAAGTGTAGAGTGAAAGTGTTGGGTGAAGTGTAGAGTGAAGTGTAGAGTGAAAGTTTTGGGTGAAGTGTAGAATGAAGTGCAGAGTGAAAGTGTAGAGTGTAGAGTGAAGTGTAACCCTGAGTGACTCGCTCTGCCCCACAGGCTATTTCAGGCAACGTCCTCACGCGAGAGGGAAAGGAAAAAAAAAAAAAAAAAAAAAAAAAACAACAAACGGACCGGAACCAATCAGCGCTCGCCGACAGAGCCTTTCGGCCAACGACGGGGCTGCGCTTAGCGTCGTCGACAGCAACAACCAATGGCTGATCAGGAGCCGAGGACTTCAGCCAATCATAGTCTCCTGCAATCGTCGCGTGGGCGGGACCGCGTCGCCTGGCGCCGCCCTAAACCGCAAGATTATGGCCGCAATTTGAAAAGCAACTGTAGCGGGGAAGAAGCGGAGAGGACGCCAACTTCGCGCTAAAACACGGAAACCGCAATGCGAGGCGGCTCAAAACCAGCCCGGGCGGAGAGCAGACACTCTCGGGCGATGCAGGAGCCGGGCAGCCGGGCTTCCCGCAGCGAATATACGCCGTAAAACCGAAGCGAAGACGCGCGTCGCGGGGCAGAGACTGAAGTGGGTTTTTTCTCCGCGCTGCGAAGCGGAGCAGCTCCGTCCGGTCGGCGCGCGCCTTCAACACGACGACGACCCGGATTTCATTCGCCCTTTTTCTCGCTCGAAAGGCGCCCGTTTCGCCTAAAAGTTCGACAAAGCGGCGAAAAAGTGTTTTAGGGATGAAGCAGCGGGGCGGCGGCGCACTTACCTGCGGCGGATGCGTTTGATTTGGGGCGCTGAAGTGCGAGCAGCTCTGCCTGCCGCTCTCTGTTTACTACCGCTCACACAATGGGAGCTCGGCGGCCAGCGGCAAAATGGCCGCCACGCCAGTCAATCACCGCGGCGCTCCCACAATGCACCTGAATCCCGGGTAAACAAAGCCGGAGAGACTCGCGGCGTTTGGCTCGGATTTCTCCATTAAAACCGCTCTCATTCTCCCCAGGAGCGAGTTTAAAACCGCTCTCATTCTCCCCAGGAGCGGGTTTAAAACCACTCTCATTCTCCCCAGGAGCGAGTTTAAAACCGCTCTCATTCTCCCCAGGAGCGGGTTTAAAACCGCTCTCATTCTCCCCAGGAGCGGGTTTAAAACCACTCTCATTCTCCCCAGGAGCGAGTTTAAAACCGCTCTTATTCTCCCCAGGAGCGGGTTTAAAACCGCTCTTATTCTGCCCAGGAGCGAGTTTAAAACCGCTCTCATTCTCCCCAGGAGCGAGTTTAAAACCGCTCTCATTCTCCTCAGGAGCGAGTTTAAAACCGCTCTTATTCTCCCCAGGAGCGGGTTTAAAACCGCTCTTATTCTCCCCAGGAGCGGGTTTAAAACCGCTCTCATTCTCCCCAGGAGCGAGTTTAAAACCGCTCTCATTCTCCCCAGGAGCGGGTTTAAAACCGCTCTCATTCTCCCCAGGAGCGAGTTTAAAACCGCTCTCATTCTCCCCAGGAGCGGGTTTAAAACCACTCTCATTCTCCCCAGGAGCGAGTTTAAAACCGCTCTTATTCTCCCCAGGAGCGGGTTTAAAACCGCTCTTATTCTGCCCAGGAGCGAGTTTAAAACCGCTCTCATTCTCCTCAGGAGCGAGTTTAAAACCACTCTCATTCTCCCCAGGAGCGAGTTTAAAACCGCTCTTATTCTCCCCAGGAGCGGGTTTAAAACCACTCTCATTCTCCCCAGGAGCGAGTTTAAAACCGCTCTCATTCTCCCCAGGAGCGGGTTTAAAACCACTCTCATTCTCCCCAGGAGCGAGTTTAAAACCGCTCTTATTCTCCCCAGGAGCGGGTTTAAAACCGCTCTTATTCTGCCCAGGAGCGAGTTTAAAACCGCTCTCATTCTCCTCAGGAGCGAGTTTAAAACCACTCTCATTCTCCCCAGGAGCGAGTTTAAAACCGCTCTTATTCTCCCCAGGAGCGGGTTTAAAACCGCTCTTATTCTGCCCAGGAGCGAGTTTAAAACCGCTCTCATTCTCCCCAGGAGCGAGTTTAAAACCGCTCTTATTCTCCCCAGGAGCGGGTTTAAAACCGCTCTTATTCTGCCCAGGAGCGAGTTTAAAACCGCTCTCATTCTCCCCAGGAGCGAGTTTAAAACCGCTCTTATTCTCCCCAGGAGCGAGTTTAAAACCGCTCTTATTCTCCCCAGGAGCGGGTTTAAAACCGCTCTTATTCTCCCCAGGAGCGAGTTTAAAACCGCTCTTATTCTCCCCAGGAGCGGGTTTAAAACCGCTCTTATTCTGCCCAGGAGCGAGTTTAAAACCGCTCTCATTCTCCTCAGGAGCGAGTTTAAAACCGCTCTTATTCTCCCCAGGAGCGAGTTTAAAACCGCTCTTATTCTCCCCAGGAGCGGGTTTAAAACCGCTCTTATTCTCCCCAGGAGCGAGTTTAAAACCGCTCTTATTCTCCCCAGGAGCGGGTTTAAAACCCCTCTTATTCTCCCCAGGAGCGGGTTTAAAACCCCTCTTATTCTCCCCAGGAGCGAGTTTAAAACCGCTCTTATTCTCCCCAGGAGCGGGTTTAAAACCGCTCTCATTCTCCCCAGGAGCGGGTTTAAAACCGCTCTCATTCTCCCCAGGAGCGGGTTTAAAACCGCTCTCATTCTCCCCAGGAGCGGGTTTAAAACCGCTCTCATTCTCCCCAGGAGCGGGTTTAAAACCGCTCTCATTCTCCCCAGGAGCGAGTTTAAAACCGCTCTCATTCTCCCCAGGAGCGAGTTTAAAACCGCTCTCATTCTCCCCAGGAGCGAGTTTAAAACCGCTCTTATTCTCCCCAGGAGCGGGTTTAAAACCCCTCTTATTCTCCCCAGGAGCGAGTTTAAAACCCCTCTTATTCTCCCCAGGAGCGAGCGGGTTTAAAACCGCTCTTATTCTCCCCAGGAGCGAGCGGGTTTAAAACCGCTCTTATTCTCCCCAGGAGCGAGTGAGTTTAAAACCGCTCTTATTCTCCCCAGGAGCGAGTGAGTTTAAAACCGCTCTCATTTTCCCCAGGAGCGAGTTTAAAACCGCTCTCATTTTCCCCAGGAGCGAGTTTAAAACCGCTCTCATTCTCCCCAGGAGCGAGTTTAAAACCGCTCTCATTCTCCCCAGGAGCGAGTTTAAAACCGCTCTCATTCTCCTCAGGAGCGGGTTTAAAACCGCTCTTCTTCTCCCCAGGAGCGAGTTTAAAACCGCTCTTATTCTCCTCAGGAGCGGGTTTAAAACCGCTCTTCTTCTCCTCAGGAGCGAGTTTAAAACCCCCTTTACAGCTGCTTCAGCTAACCGAGTGGCCTTGATGTTCTCTTCTGCTTTTGGTGCTTCTGACGGTCATTTTAGGCGGAATGAATTTATGGTCTTGGATTTACAGATGCAGGCTAAAATTAAACGACCTAGTCAAACACAAACACCTTTACATGTGTTATATATTATATTTGTGATTTAATAATGACAGGATTTTATATATATGGACCATTAGATGAAAATCACATTTACGAACAAATGGAAAAATAAATGCGTGTGTTTTCATTTAATTTTATAAGTTTGAGCTTAAAAATCAGTAAATAAAATGTCTATATTTCTGTTGTAGACATGGCGACCCCTGGTTCCCATCACCAGCGCTGTAAAGGCATCTTTCAGAGTTTGTAAGTTTCTCTACAACGAATCCACATCAAGCCACTCAAGGACAACGTGGTGGAATTCCTCTTTAAACAACAGCATAGCTGATTCCCGGGAGTTTCTAGGTGCCCTTCTCACTGCAGTTATAGCTGAGTGCAAAAGTTATGGCACATTTTATGGTTTAGGTTTTATTTCTTTTTTCCAATACAAACAGAAATCATGCACTAAATTTTGAGCCATGTAGAGACATGAAGAGTATTGTTAACATGTTTGTATAAATAGTCTTCTTCTTTCGGCTGCTCCCTTTAGGGGTCGCCACAGCGGATCATCTGCCTCCATCTTGCCCTCTCCACTGCCTCCTCTACTTTTACACCAACCATCTCCATGTCCACCTTCACTACATCCATAAACCTTCTCTGAGGTCTACCTCTTCTCCTTCTACCCGGCAGCTCCATCTCCAACATTCTTTGCCCAATATATCCACAATTCCTCCTCAACACATGTCCAAACCATCTCAACCTGGCCTCTCTGGCTTTATCTCCAAACTGCTCCACCTTCAGTGTCCCTCTGATCTGCTCACTTCTAATCTTGTCCATCCTTGTCACTCCCAACAAAAAGCTCAGCATCCAGTTTGTTTAAATAGTGAAAATCTATATATAAACATGCTGTTTGACCAGGGATGTTCAAACGTTCAGAAAAAGGTGTACAAACATAGAAACCTATTTAAAGCTTTTCTTCTCCATGTCTGAAGCTGTTTACGCAGTAGGAAGTACAGCAGGTCCGTTGTTGCATGATGGCCATACATGTTGTCAGTTTGTTTCCAAGGAAAAATTACATCAATTTTCTTTGTCATTTCTAATCGTCTTCGTCAACGGCCTCCTGTTTTTCTCCACTTGGATTGTTAAATGTGACGTCTGGACCAGTGTGTCAAATTCCTGTTACCGTGGATCATCACAGACCGATAGGGTCAGCACAGTGAGGTATCAGGTCTCTGATTCGGTCAACGATTGGTTAATTTACCAAATATGGCCTTAAAGGGGAACCAAACCAAATTTTTGAAATTGCGTTTTCAAGAATTGGAATTCCGTTGTTGAGATGGGACTACAACACAAATATGGCCATTTTATATACTAACCAAAACCACCAGTCAACCTACTGAGCTCTGGGTGTTTGCTGATGTTAGTAAAGCAGTGGTAAATTAAATTAAAAACTGTTTTTACTGTGGTTTATTTTGCCTTAGCATGCCGTACATGTAGCTTTTCGCCATTAAAGGATTGTTAACTTGCGTTTCTTCTCTCAGAAGCTATCATAAAACTTTTTCATTTCTTAGAGGTCAGGCAGCAAATTCATAGCTGTGTCATGTAGGCTATTAATGTCTGGTTCCTGTCACCACCACTGTGAACGATTCTGACTCTTAAGTTTCTCTAGAACCGAGCGTTTCACACCAAACTGCTCTGAATGACTTCGCTTACATCTCAGTGATTTAATTATATTGAAAATCTGAAAGATTGGTGGACTTGCCCTTTACATCAGTTGTGTACATTTTTTCTCTCTCTCTCTCTCTCTCTCTCTCTCTCTCTCTCTCTCTCTCTCTCTCTCTCTCTCTCTCTCTCTCTCTCCCCCCCCCCCCACATATATTTAAGCAGACACTTCAGGAAACACAGACAGGTGCTCTTGTCTTTGGAGGAGGTCCAGGTTATGTAAATCATTGCGCCTGGTTCTTCGCTGTAGATGCTCCTCAGACTATTTAATCATGTTTGAAGTGTTTGTTAAAGCAGCAGTTTGTAGCTGTCAGGCCTAAAGCACCATCCACTGTATTTGTCTCTGGGGCCCAGTAGGCTTTTAGTCTGGTCTCAGTGGGCCGAGAGAGAGAGCGTGGCTCTCAGCTAGTTTGCACTCACACTGAGTGTCTAAAATGGGAAAACTGAGCTCTTGACCTCACTCTGCCCTCTGAATGACTGAGAGTGTTTTACTTTACTGTCATTTCATCATGAAAGAGGTTTTATTACTACACTAACTCATCGCTCTAAAAATCTGTTGTTAATTTTTTTTTTATCTGCAAATCACAAAAAACAACCTTTTGATTCAAAAATATCCATTTAAATTGGAGGTGCAGTCCAATTCAGACCTGTTCACTGTGGCAGTGATAGGAACCAGACGTCCGACCTCTAAAAGCTCCCTCATAGGAAGTTACTGCCTTAAATGGTCATGAATCCACCACCTGATGTCCGAGACTGTTTTAAGATAAAAATCATTATTTAATGTCTGCTAATGGCAGAGGGATACATGCGACAAAGTAGTCCCTAAAGAAAACATATGCAATCAGATTTAGCATTGTTTTACATTTCTGTATCTCTGTTGTTAGTTTTTTGTTTTTATTTTCTCTATTTTTTTAATTTGTTGTTCTCTTTCTACAGGGTCTGTTTTCTGTTATTATGATATAGTTAAAATAATGTAAAATACCAGCTAAAAATATCAACCATATTATAAATACAAAATTCTACCGCCATCACAATGACACACAAAACTCAGAAAACGTGTGGGTTCACTGCTGGTTTTGGGTAGTGTAAAAAAAAAGAAAGATGTATTTGTGATGCAGACATGGCAACCCCTGAAAGACACGGAGTCAGTAGGCATCTCTAATATGAAGCGTTTTAAATGACCGTTTATACAGAAATTGTGAAAAATTGGTGGAATTCCCCTTTAAAAGCCACATTATTATTATTATTATTATTGTTGTTGTTATTGTTGTTGTTATTTTATAATTGTCTAAATTATTTTTTATTGTTTTTCCTGCAGTTTTGTTTATTCATACAGTCATTATAGTCATTTATATCATAACTGCACTTGTTACAGAAAAAAATGGAAACGCAGTTCAATGCAGAAAAATAACTGCTGAATGAACATTTAATAGATGGAGTGATTGATTCATAGGGAAACAGAAAATTTTTACTTCACCAATTGCTAATTTTCATTTAGAGAAATGGAAAGAAAGCTTAAATGCAAAGTGTGAATTTCCTGATTGGGATTTTTTTGATTGGAGAAATCAATGCTTTTCTTTCCTCCATGAAAAGCTGTGTTTAACCTCCGGCTACATCACTGCTATGCTGCTTTCCTCACCCAGCCAAGCGCAAATCCCTTTTCAGACAGCAGAGGGCACCATTGCCTCTTTATCGGATATGAATGGTGGTCTATGAGCAAGGGAAGAGGGCCGAGGACTCCCTCCAGGCCCCCTGAGTGTTAGAAACATACACCTGATCTCCGCTACCCAAAACTGACAGCAAGTCAGTCGTGAGCAATGTAATTGCCTTTTTACTGTTCAGTCCCTAAATTTAATCTGTTGCACTCGACGAGCCCTAAATCAGTCCAGTTCATTTACAGTGCAGCTTTTCTTCGTGCTTTAATTGGAATAACGTGACCATTAGCTGAACAGATGCTTACGCAGCGCCTTTATTTACATTTGTATTCCTATTGAGTTCTGTACAGTTCACGGCAGCCCTGCAGACTGCAGTATTACCGAGCGCAGGTCACGGTTTATCGATTATTTCATAGAGGGCACGACCTTGAGGCCTGTAAAGCTCCTGTATGGATAATCAAAGAAGAAAGACTTGAACCCGAGGACGTTTCATTACTCTGGAGAGCCGCTATGCAGGTTATTAAGAGTGCCGGTCAGGAAAGCCTTTTAAACACCACCATGAACATCCACTAAAGAGCCAGAGCTTTAGAGCACTACTGCAGTAGCGTTAGCAGGGAACGCACTACTCTCCTGGCAAATCCAGCTGCTCTTTATGGGTGCTTTAAAGGGGAATTCCACCCATTTTCCAACATTTTTGCAGAATTCGATCACTGAGATGTGAGCAAAGTTCAGAGAGGTTTGAAATGGTCCATTATAGAGCAGCAGTGTTTTTTAAGGGGACCAGATTGAACGGTGTCAAAATACCTGAGGGCTGAAAGATTATTTAGAAATTATTGAAAATATTGCATTTTAAGAATAACAGCATGTAGAATCGGGGCTTTCTTTGTGCCATCTTCTTTCCTATCCCTGTATAAAAGATGCATGAGGCTGTTCGGATCATTAAGTGCTTATAACAGTTAAATTGTTCAAGAGTAACAGTAAAAAATGTCGAATGTATTAAGCATATTCTTACTGAAGTGTTAAACTAAACAAAAATCTATAATTGTTCTTTACATGATCAAATAAATGAGCAGATTAAACAGAATAATAGCCACATTTTTGTTCAACCTTAAAGGGTGAATATTTACTAAACTACTGTATTTGGTGTGATCAGTAGTTGGTGCTGTGAGACTCTGGTAGTTGCAGTTGCTTTACTTTCTCTCCTGAATATTTTTTGTAATGTTAATGTTTAGTTTTTTTGTTTATTGATATTAAATTAATTACAGTCTTTTGAAATATGAGGCGCACACATTGTTGTGACTTTTAATGAAAAAAGTGTTCAAATTACAATTTTGCCAAAATCGCCAGTTCTCAATGTTAAGTTTGTGTTTTAGGCTGCAGTCTTGAATAAATGTGGTTCATTAAATGAAGCTGCAGGTCTAGTTAGAGAAGGATGGCTCGTAAACTTTAGCTAACTTTGTTACGGTGCATTTGACAGCAATGCTGCCACCATCAGGTGAAAGGGAAAAACCAGAGCTGGCTTATAGGTGTCTGGCTACTTCCTATTTCCCCTATTATATCAAAAACAGGACTGCAAACTGCCAAAAACTTAACTGTAATCGTCCTTTTTTCAGGTTTTGAGCAGCAAGACGCTAACATTACTGCTACCGAGTGCTGATTGGTTGGTGAGCAGAGCAGCTCATTGGCTGTTGGTACTCACTGACGTCATGAATGTACATGAGGCGCCATTTTAAACTCCTATAACTGTAGTTTAAAACTTTGAAATATAACAGCGGTGTTAAAATGTTTTATGCTGTTCTGTGTTCAGAAAATGAATGCATTGTTTTATATTAAAGTAGTTTATAAACTATGATTTTGTTCAAATGCTCCATTTTAACCCATTTATTTTGGACTCACGTGGGAGCGCCCTCTAGCGTTTGAGACGCATGGAAGACATTACAGAGTGCTAATTCTTCTCTCAACTAGCTCTCTGAAACTACAACATTTTGGTTGGCATGCCTCTCTAAAGCAGAAGCCACAGGCCGCATTTGGCCCTGGGGCTGGACTTTAGACACTGCTGTTGTAGAGAAACCTGCCCACTTTCTGTACAGTGGTGGTGATGGGATCCAGATGTCACCATGTCTACAACACAGATATAGCCATTTTATTTACTATCCAAAACCACCAGAGAACCTACACGAATATTCTGAGCCGTTATATGTAGTGTTGAAGATGGTAAGTCAAGTTCCTCTTTGCATTGTGTTTAAATGTCATGATGAACAGACCAATAGAACTGATCCAAAATTATTTGAAAGAAAAATTGCCACGTTGATCTCCATGAATGTTTCTCCTTTTTCTGAAAAGTTACTTTTTTGGAGATTCGAGGTTTTTGATAATAACTATGTACGTGTCAGCGGCTGTTAGCCTGTGTGTTCTCTCTGATCTTCTCCTCAGATTCAGTGCCAGCATTTGAGAAAGGTCAGCCAGGTGCTGTAACCAGGCGAGTCTCTGTGGGAGGACCGTTACCGTCCATATGTCCAGTCAGCCATGGGCCGAGCTTATCCCGACTCCATGGTCAGAGGGAAGCTCTGGATTAGGCAGCCTGCGTGAGAACTGGGTGACTCACCGTTAGCATGGCTGTGGCTAAATATACATCGCCCTCTGCAGGCTGCCAAGGTGTGAACAACAACCTGGAGATGTGATACTGTACAAGTCCAGGCGGTTGGCTGGTCAACTGTACTGTACCCAGTCCAGACAGTACAAATTCTACCTGGTGGCAAACAGCATGTTTATCTTTGACTTCCACTCATTGTGACCTCTCATTTTCTGACAAAACCAAAAGTATATGATTATAACCACCTTCCTTGTATGGTGCTGGTCCTTTGAGTGTCACCAAAACAGCTCAGACTTGCCGAGGCATCCTGTAGTATGTGGTACCAAGACGAGCTGCAAACCCTTTCAGTCCAGTAAGTAAGTAAGAGAGGCGGAGCAACCATGCATCAGACTTGTTGTTCCTGCCAGTCCCACAGATTCTCTATTGTATTAAAATGTGGGGGATTTTTTGGCCAGGGCAAAGTCTTAATTTTTTCATGTTCCTCAAACCATTCCCACAAATTGTGTGCAGTGTGCTGGGGTGCATTATCCTGCTGAAAGGCCACTGCCATTGGGGAATACAGTTGCCATGAAGGGGTGTATCTGGTTCTTATACAAGTTTAGGTTGGTGGAACTTAATAAAATGACATCCACATGAATGCCTGGACCCAGAGTTACCCACCATAACATCAACTAGAACATCACACTACCTCCACTCATCAGACCAAGTGACCATCTCCCATTCATCCAAGGTCCAGTTCTGTTACTTGACAGGATAATCTTTGAGGCCCTTGTGGATCAGTGAGCCTTGGACACTTACCACCCTTTTGACGGTTCGTGGTTTGTCTCTCTTCAGGCCAACATCCCACAAGCCTTGTATTTTGGAAATGCTGCAATGGATTTGTCTGGCCATGAAAATTCGGCCCTTCTTAATACAGCCTAATGTTTTTGTTGTTTCCTCAGTTCCTGTTGTTTTCCTTGTTGGCTCAGTTTCTTCTACTATTCTTTGTTTTTTTTTTTACTTCTGGTTTTGGGGGCACTTAAAACATTAAAAAAAGCATGTTTGTTGTCTTTTACGCCAATGCTTCATGCACCAAGGGGGCAGCTGTGGGCTGGAGGTTAGGGAACTAGCCCTGTGACCAGAAGGTTGCTGGTTCAATCCCCAGGGCCGACAGCACATGACTGAGGTGTCCTTGAGCAAGACACCTAACCCCCAATTGCTCCCTGGGCGCCGTGGATAGGGCTGCCCACTGCTCCAGTGTGTGTGTCTATTCACTAGTGTGTATGTGGTGTTTCACTTCACAGATGGGTTAAATGTGGAGGTAGAGTTTCCCTGTTTGTGGGGTTAATAAAGTATCACTTAACCAGTACTGACTGATACAGCTTTAATGTTCATGGAGAGGATCTCCCTGATGATGCTCTCAGTCAATGAGCATCATTAATGCATCAGTTCTCTGCATTTCCAGCACAGTGAGCAAGTAATTTATAACTAATTGGCTTAGATTTTGGTGCTGGAAGGAAGTCCCAGTGAAGACAATTGTACACAACCAAATCCCATTCAAATGAATAGATCCTAATGTTAATGACTCAACTCCAAGTTGACAAGTGCTAGTCTAGGAGCCGGTCCCTCTCTTATTTATCATAACTGTTGGAACACATAGGGTATGTTTGGTCAAGCTGGTCATGCTGGCCAACCAGCTTGGTCAAGTTGGTTATGCTGGTCATTGAACTTGTAAAGCTGGTTGAACAGCTCGGTATTGGACCAGCTTGGTAGGCCAGCTAAACCATTAAACTCAAGCAAAAACATACCCTATGCTGGTCAGCCATGCTGTACACATGTGCAGTTGTTTGCCAGTTGAGCTGGCCTCACTATTTCTTTCTGCAGGGTAATGTTAGCTGGCTAGCTTATTGCTAACAGCTATCGGTTTCATGGAGTTGTCAGTTTCTTGCCCACTTTGTGGCTTAAATACTTCAAGCTCTGATTTCCCAGTTAAGTTAAACACAGCATTTGTTCTTTGTTCTCTGGTGTACTCCATTCTATATTTGTGCATTTATATTTTTATTTTGCTGCAATGAGAACAAACGGGCCATCCCAGCGGGACTCGCCTTACCACTGAACTATATGCTGAATAAAACATTCTGACACGTCTGCTGTTGGAAATCACATCTGCGTGCTATGACCCCATTATTTCCATGTGCTCCATTTATTTACGTCTATTCCAATACATGAATACTGAAGTCCCATTTCCCATGCCGTAGATCAGGATGCTCTCTGCTCAATCATACGGAAGAGAATCTATGGTGTCATTGACCATGAGTGCATGCGGGAGTGTTTGTGTGTATAAACGAGGTTAAATGCTAATGCAGAGCTGAATTCACAGGAGCAAAAATTGCAAATATATGAGTCTGTCGAATCAAAAAGTTCTTCGTGTATTTATCCTGTCCCATCCAGTTTTGCTAATGGACTGTATTGCCTGTATGACTGGAATATTAACTCTGACGTTCCACTTGCATTAGTCTTTAGATACGGCTGAAATACCCATTAGCGAGCGCCATGCTGAATTAGCTTTGATAATAGGATACTAATACAACACGCTGCCGGACTGCTGATACACTCCACAAAGCCAGATGAGCGTGCTCTCATGTGTCCCCTTAAATAGCAGCAGGCCTATGCTATTTCTAGGAATTTTGCAACATAACGTTACCCAAGCTGCTCTTTGGTTTCCACCTCTATCCCAAATGTAGCTGATTAGCTGAGATATTTTTGTTGTCTGAAGTTTGCCTTCTTAATTTCACATAGGAGCTATGAGGCTAATGTGGCTAACAAAGAAATGGAAGCTTAAACCCTACCAGTTAGCATTGTGCTAACTGCATGCTAAGTCTTCACTGACTTGCTAAAAACTATGCCGAGCTGTAATGTCTAACAGACTTGCTTGCGTGGTTTCAGACACTGTACTGTTATCTGTTCAAATGGACAGAAGCACCTAGCACATCTAAAAGCAGCAGCAGCAGGAATCTTGTAAGCCAGACTTTCCCTGTGCTTTTATATGCTGTTAATTAAGATACAATGACAGAAGTTGGTCCACTGTACATACACCTATCCATAACTTTACACTCACCAGTTATCCTTCGGAGTGTCTTTAATACCGTCTTAAATGGGATACTTTATTCTGCTCATCTGCTAGTTGGGTCATTCTATAGAAATGTCCTTTTTTGTGTTCCTAGCATTTAGACGTATATATTACACTTGAAAAAACATGTTAGGGTTACAATTTATTTATATTTTTAAATAAAACTAAGTTATTTTAACAGTTACACCTTCTTGAGCCACCAAATGAGCAAGAAAATTAAGATCTATGAAGAAAAGCTCACAGTGAGTCCTCTGTGTCTTTTCAGTTATCAGACATTTTCTCATTTAGCTCATGATTTCATATGAAGCTTTTAGCTGCAGTCACTCGTGTGACTGACTTTGTTCTGTTGTTGTTGTGAGGAATAGAATATAAAAGGATTAAAATACATATTTTAGTGGCTATTTCATGACTGATGACATGTGGTTCGATGCTCTGTAGTAAACATGTTTAAAAATGCATTTGTTACTAAAAATGTCTCTGGTGTTACCCTTCTAATGTCTAACCCCAGTGAGGATTGGCAACACCAGCGTCACCTATGGACAGATAGAAAAGTGGATGTTTCTGTAGAATGACCCAGTTAACAAGGCCTACACAACTACCAGCAAGAGCAGTGCACAGAAAAACCAGACAAAAGGTCATTAAATGGTTTGAATTACATAGTTTGCTTAACTAGAACCCTTGAAATACATGGGAAAAAATAACATTGGGAATATAGAACTCTAGGAATAAAGGTACGCTCAATGGGTGCCACTCCTGTTTTGAGCTATATGATGTACCGTTGTCCGTTTGTACAGATAATATTGTGTCATACAGTGTCAGAAACCACATACGCAAATCTATTAGTGCCACTGAACACCACAACATAGTGTGAGGTACGTGTGGTCATTTAGACATGCACTTAACATGCTATTTGCTGACATATAAGCTGCATTATTTGTTAGCCTTGTGGTTCTACCACAAAACTAAAGAGGCAAACCTCCAAATTAGTGCACCAAACATAGTTAAGTGCTGTCTTTGCTCTGAATTGCACGTCTGACTCAACTAAAAGCACTCGTCTCTGTGCTCTCAGAGCATCAATATTTTCTTGCTGTATAAATTAATGTATAAGCTCATTTGGCCCACAGAAGCGCAGCTCCTGGCCGGGAAATCCACTGTGCTTTCACAAAAGACTGAAACCTTTAGTTAATGATGCAACCTGCCTTGAATTAAATTAGGTTTGTTATGACAGGACAAACGTAAGACTTCACAGTGAGTGAAGGAATAAATATGTCTAATTCAGTAAACCCTTTCCTTTTGCTCTAAAGTCCTATTCCTCATTCCCTACCACTGCTAATAAGCTAATGCTCTCACATCGAAATATAAAAATGGATAAATTGCTTTAAAAAAACAAATTAATCGTGTTCCTGGGCTAAATTTAAACCACATCTTTCCCTTTTTACCTCTGAGTACGGTCCCCATTTCTGCTGTTGACCTGATCTTCATCCCTGCAGAGAAAACCAGGGGCTATATTTAACCCATGCTGACCATAATCTGATTAGTGGCTAGGAAGGAAACGTGTGGAGACTCAAGTTTTGGGTCAAATGCTAATGCGGCCTTGTTGACAGACCGTGTTCTGCGTTTTAGAAAATCTCTCCTGTTGGCTATGGAGGTCATTCCAATTCATCAGCAAGCTACATACATGATAACTGCTAACTTGGTCCCTGGTAATGTTTACTTACCAGTATTAGAGTTTGAAACATCTCCATTATGTGTTCAGCTCTGAACAGGTTTATATTTTATGTTCGGGTTCTTACAGCAGACCTCCATGTTTTTTACCCTGTATAATGTATATATCATTTATTCCTCCCTACTTTCATTACCTTAAACCTTCCATGCTGGAGTCACAAAGCCATGTTGTCAGTGTTATCACTGAAGCCCATGAGAAACTGGATGCGCCAAAAACAATACAGTGAATGAAAGCATTGTGTGAACTCAAAACTTGATGATGTGAATTTGGTCAAGTTTGGACTGAATTTTGTTTGGCTCAGGTTGGGTCAGGAATCCAAACTTGATGTTTATCAGGTCAGGATGGATTTGGAATAAAAACTTTATGATCTTGGAGAGGACTGGGGTCAGAAAGAATTTTGTGGGCTCCAAACATGATGGTGTGAGTCGGGTTGAGTTTGGATTGAATTTTGTTGGGTTCAGGTTGAATCAGGAATCCAGATTCGATGATGTGGGTTGGTATGGATTCAGAATCAAAACCTGATGATGTTGGTCAGGTCGGGTTGGATTCAGAATCAAAATTTGATGTTGGTCAGGTCGGGTTGGATTCAGAATCAAAATTTGATGTTGGTCAGGTTGGGATGGATTCAGAATAAAAACCTGATGATGTTGGTCAGATTGGGATGGATTCGGAATCAAAACCTGATGATGTCGCTCAGGTTGGGATGGATTCACAATCAAAGTTAGATGATGTTGGACAGGTTGGGATGGATTCAGAATCAAAACCTGATGATGTTGGTCAGGTTGGGATGGATTCAGAATCAAAACTTGATGGTGTTGGTCAGGTTGGGATGGATTCAAATTCAAAACCTGATGATGTTGGTCAGGTTGGGATGGATTCAGAATCAACATCTGATGATGTTAGTCAGGTTGGGATGGATTCAGAATCAACACCTGATGATGTTAGTCAGGTTGGGATGGATTCAGAATCAACACCTGATGATGTTAGTCAGGTTGGGATGGATTCAGAATCAAAACCTGATGATGTTGGTCAGGTTGGGATGGATTCAGAATCAAAACCTGATGATGTTGGTCAGGTTGGGATGGATTCGGAATGAAAACCTGATGATGTTGGTGAGGTTGGGTTGGATTCGGAATCAAAACTTAATGTTGGTTGGGTTGGGATGGATTGTGAATCAAAACTTGATGATGTTGGTCAGGTTGGGATGGATTCAGAATCAAAACTTGATGGTGTTGGTCAGGTTGGGATAGATTCAGAATGAAAACCTGATGATGTTGGTGAGGTTGGGTTGGATTCGGAATCAAAACTTAATGTTGGTTGGGTTGGGATGGATTGTGAATCAAAACTTGATGATGTTGGTCAGGTTGGGATGGATTCAGAATCAAAACTTGATGGTGTTGGTCAGGTTGGGATGGATTCAGAATGAAAACCTGATGATGTTGGTGAGGTTGGGTTGGATTCGGAATCAAATCTTAATGTTGGTCAGGTTGGGATGGATTCAGAATCAAAACTTGATGTTGGTCAGGTTGGGATGGATTGTGAATCAAAGCTTGATGATGTTGGTCAGGTTGGGATGGATTCGGAATCAAAACTTAATGTTAGTTGGGTTGGGATGGATTCTGAATCAAAATTTGATGATGTGGGACAGGATTATGGTCAGAAAGAATTTGATTGGGCTTGAGTCGAGTTTGGAAATTGATGTAGGTTGTGGTGGTTAGATTTGCAAAGAATTTTGTCAGGCTTGAGTGAGTTTTGTATAAAAACTTTAAGAAGTAGGTTGAGTTAGGTTCAGACAGAATTTTGCAGGGCTTGGGTTTGGTTTGGACTCTAAAGTTAATGATATGGGGTCTTGTGGGGTCAGACTTGGACAGAAAGCTGTTTCAGGCCTGGTTAAAACAGTTCTGAGATGATGGCTCCGTGTTAGAATGGATACAGAATTAAACTCTGTTGTGTGATGGTAATTATATGGATCTTGAACAGTGTGTGTGTGTGTGTGTGTGTGTGTGCTGTTCTAGGTCACACCTGCGTCTCTGCCTAAATTCCCACACAGCGCCAAATCTAAATTACCCACAATGCCTTTCTGCAGACTATCCACAATTCTGTCCTTCTACATTGGTTTGCTCTCCTTCATAACCCCGACACTCCTCCCCCCAACTCCGAACATCTTTCTGTGTGTGTGTGTGTGTGTGTGTGTGTGTGTGTCTTCGCGTGTGAGTGTTTGAGTGTGAGTGTGTTTAGAGGGAGGTCGTTAAAAAGCACAGAAACACCTGACGTGGCCAAAGTCAGCACGTCCTTACCCACAATGCCCTCTGATAATGACATCGCTGCCTTGTGATTAACTGTTTCTCAGCAGTGCCACTCATGCAGAACAACAGAGAGAGAGAGAGAAAGAGAGAGAGAGTGAGAGAGGGGGGGGGGGGAGAGGGAGAGTGGGGACAGAGAGAGAGAAAGAGAGAGAGAGAGTGAGAGAGAGAGAGTGAGAGAGAGGGGGAGAGAGAGGGGGGGAGAGAGAGAGAGAGCGAGAGAGAGAAAGAGAGGGGGAGAGTGGGGAGAGAGAGAGAGAGAGAGAGAGAGAGAGAGAAAGAGAGGGGGAGAGTGGGGAGAGAGGGGAGAGAGAGAGAGAGAGAGAGAGGGGAGAGAGAGAGAGAGAGAGAGAGAGAGGGGGGAGAGAGAGAGAGAGAGAGAGAGAGAGAGAGAGAGAGAGGGAGAGGGAGAGGGGAGAGAGAAGTTCAGTACAGGACTAATGTAATTACATTTCAGTTGTGTCACCATGACACTGAAAACAATGAACTTCACTCTGTATACAACAAATACAGCAACACTTCTGTCTTATTTATTTATTTATTACTGTCTTCTTTTTTATCTCTCTTTTTCTGTCTCTATATCTGTTATCTCTCTCTTTCACTCCCTTTCTCTCTCTCTTACTCCCTTTCTCTCTCTCTCTCTGTCCCTCTCGCTGCCTGTTTGTCATGTGATTGAGAGAGCAGGTAGTGTAGTGGAGGGGGCGGGGCTTTAGCCTCAGAAATATCAATCAAACAAATGCAGTATTCAATATCATAAAACCAGGGGGGTGGTGTAGAGAGAGAGAGAGAGATAGAAAGAAAAAGAGAAAGCGATAGATGGGGGAATAGAGAGAGAGACAGAGAGATAGAAAGAGAGAGAGAGAGAGAGAGCGAGAGAGAGGGTGAGAGGGAGGGGAGGGAGGTGAGGAGGAATAGATTGTAAAAAAAACAGCAGGTGAAGAGGTGATAAGGTGTTTTGTAGTAGAGCAGAAAAAATTTTGCTGAATATGGGGAGAGAGAGAGAGAGAGAGAGAGACAGAGTAGAAGGAGAGAGAAAGAGGGAGAAAAGAAAGAGAGAAGTAGAAAAGAAAGAGAGAAGAAGGAGAGAGGTAGAAAAGAGAGAGAGAGAAAAAGGAGCGAGAGAAGGGAGGCAAAGAGAATAGAAATAGAAAGAGAAAAGGAGCAAGAAGGAAGAGAAATGAGACAGAGAGACAGAGCAAGTGATTGAATGAGACAGAAAAAGATGAGAGCATGAAGGAGAGAGAAATTAAGTGCATGCGTGAAAGAGAAAGAAAAAGGAAGCAGAGAGAGATAGAGAAAGACTAGGGAGAGAAAGAAGAAGAGAGAAAGAGGGAGGAAGAGAGAAAGGGGAGGGGAAGAGAAGGAGGAGGGAGAGGGTGGCACGCTTGCGGAGTGTGACAGCAGAGAGAGAGAGAGAGAGTGTGAGTGAGTGAGGGAGCACGCGTGCGGGCAGACGAAAGAGAAAGGAGGAGCCGAGCGGACAAAGAGGAGCGCAGAGGAGAGGAGGAGGAATGAAGGTGTGAGCACGCTCAGCAGTGCAGCACACAGGGAGCAAGGGAGGAGAGGAAGAGAGAAGGATGGATGAATAAACGGACGAAAAAAGAGACTGTGTCTGCTGCGGTCATGGCAACAGCATCCTCTCACATCCGGACGTAACCGCGGCAACCCGCTGCTGCTGATGCTGCTCCTGCAGCTTCTGTAGCTCCTGCAGCTTCAGTGCTATGAGACTGAGAGGTCTGCCTTGTCGCCCTCGAGTGAGGGAGGAGGGGTCAGATAGGTGCAGTGCTGCTGTTGGGGGTGTGTGTGCAGCAAGACAGGTGCAATGATGCAAAGAGGAAAGAGGGAGAAGATGAAGAAGGAGTGACGGAGGGCGAAAGAAAGCGAGTGACAGTTACAGTCAATGGGACCGTGAGCGTAAGAGACGATCAGGGCGTAAGCTTCACCGTCGTCTGTGTTCTCGCCGCAGGAGCCGATAGAGATAAAGAAGAAGGAGTGGAAGAGAAAACGAGAGGAGAGAAAGGAGTGAGCGTGAAAGAGAGAGACAGAGAATCGGCGCATGCACGTGTGAATGGATAGACTACGTTAGCATTAGCTGCTTTTTTTTTTTTTTTTGCTACAGAAGCTTCATTCGCTCAAATCGCGCTGCTGGGCCGAGCCAGGGGTCGCTAGGGGTGGCAGTCTCTGGGACAGAGGTCAGAGGTCAGCGGCGTTGACCCCAGCGTGGGTCGTCACGGCGGTCATTCGGCACGGAGGCGCGCAGCAGCAGTGTGTGTGAGAGAGACGGGAGGAGGGCCACCATGGGGGAGTGGACTATACTGGAGAGGCTGCTGGAGGCTGCTGTTCAACAGCACTCCACTATGATCGGCAGGTAAGAGACGAGTGCGCACGCTTACCCACGCTTAGATTTGTGCCCAGTCACATCAAACCATCAACATAAATAAATAAATAAATAATCCGTCTTCAGATCTTAGATATTTACAAGGATGCTATGCTGTATTTGTGCCTAAGGCATTAATAGAGACTGCAACAAGCTTAATATACTCAAAAGCATCATTTACAGTCTTCTCTCGATTGGGACGGGGCCGCCCCAAACCCTAAGCCCTAAATCAATACTTATAAGAAAATATTACTTCCTTTTTATAAAATTGTTTTTAAAGATATTTTTGATTGAGTTGAAACGTTGAAATTTTGAGTTTGTATGTGTGTGTGTATGTATGTATATATGTGGTTGGTTAGTGTAGTGGGTAACACCTCTGCCTTCCATGCTGTAGACTGGGGTTCGATCCCCACCTGGGTAACCACCCTACACTATACCAATAAGAGTCCTTGGGCAAAACTCCTAACACCACTTTCGCCTCCCTGTGTAAAACGATCACACTGTAAGTTGCTCTGGATAAGAGCGTATGCCGTAAATGTAAATATCTGAAAAATGCTGTCCCACATTTTCATATCAGTACTGAATGATATGAGGCGGAGCCATATTTTAGCCACACCCCTGCACTTTAGTGACTGCATCCCTGTCCCTCTTGGCCACATGCTGAGCAATTAGATCCCACTGTTTTGCAGCAAAAAAGTTTGAAACTTGGCGTGGAACATTAAGAATCGTCATTTCTGCAATCAGGTAAATTCCTATGTTATAATAAAAAGTGCCATTGTTTTTTTGTGTGTATAGCTGTTTGCTAGTCTTGCTAGTTTGCTTGTCACTGACTAATGTTTTTGAGTTCTGTTCAAAAATAGCTAAAATTGTCAGTATCGAAAGAGTCAGTACTGAAACATTTGGCAGTTTTGGTAGTGATGTGGTCGTTTGGGTCGTGACAAAATGAAATGTTTAATAATTTATTTTAATGAATATAATTGTGGTAAAGAGTCACTCAAAGCCAAAGTTTCTGTTAAAAGTCCAAAATGTTTCTGAAGAAATGTGACGTTAAACCAGTTCAGTAGTATCATCCATACATGTTTTACCTTCGTTCCTTTATTTATTTCCAGTCGAAAAAGCCCATTGAGGGTAAGTCAGCATCCAAAACGTCATCAGGAGACTCGCTTTCAGGTTTTCAAACAAATCTACAGGGATATTTTCCCGCTTCTCCGAAGGTGGAGCATTTTCTGCTTTTCTCCATCCAAATAATCCCAAGCACATTCCGAGATATTGAGGTCTGGACTGGATTTCTGTTAAATAAGCTTGAAACTGAAAAATAAACAAAAAAATGAATAACTAATGGTCTATTTGGCTGGAAATGAAATAAACGAATGGTGCTGTCCGATGTTTACACTGCAGTGCATGTACACTGGTGCATAGATTTACTGTGCAAATGTTACTGGCGCATACTGTATATACAGGACCTTTAAGGAGGTCTACTATAAATATGAGGTGAGATGATTTATGAAGGTGGTGCTGTAGCTGTGCAGTGACGTTATCCTCTGTGCTGTATATGAATCGGTTACACAATTCACTGAAATATCATTTCAACACGTTTAATTTTGGTACAGGTATCACAGCCATATGTGCAGGATAATCAGAATGTGTGTGTGTGTGTGTGTATGTATCCATTTTTCCCACCTTCTCTCATCTGGTTACTTTAGTTCATTGTATGTAATCAATACAATACACAAGCTACACTACAAGGTCTAAGGACGAGAGAGAGAGAGTGAAAGAGAGAGAGAGGGAGAGAGACAGAGAGAGAGAGTGAGGAGGTGGCAATGCAGGCTTTTATAATGAGCTGATTGATTTAAAGAGTATTGGCGACTACAGCAAAGATTCTCTCTCTCTCTCTCTTTCTTTCTCTCTCTCTCTCTCTCTCTCTTTCTCTCCATGTGTAGCAACCCTCAGGGAGCTGGGCTGGGACTCTATCAATCCAGTCCTTTAAATGCTCTGTGGTTTTAATTTAAAAAATCAATAAAATAAAATCAGAGTATAACGCCTTAACATTCGTTGCATGGTTAGTAAGCGTGTGATTTCTTAGACCACGGTAAGGTGACCTATTCTGATTAGCCTATTTATTGTTTAAGCTGTAACCGATTAGCCTATGATTAGTTAGCCTGTGTTTCGTTGACCTGCATTTGAGTAGGCCGTGATCACTTAAGCTGTGATTGGTTAACCTGCGATTGAGTAGGCCGTGATCACTTAAACTGTGATTGGTTAACCTGCGATTGAGTAGGCCGTGATCACTTAAACTGTGATTGGTTAACCTGCGATTGAGTAGGCCGTGATCACTTAAGCTGTGATTGGTTAACCTGCGATTGAGTAGGCCGTGATCACTTAAACTGTGATTGGTTAACCTGCGATTGAGTAGGCCGTGATCACTTAAGCTGTGATTGGTTAACCTGCGATTGAGTAGGCCGTGATCACTTAAGCTGTGATTGGTTAACCTGCGATTGAGTAGGCCGTGATCACTTAAGCTGTGATTGGTTAACCTGCGATTGAGTAGGCCGTGATCACTTAAGCTGTGATTGGTTAACCTGCGATTGAGTAGGCCGTGATCACTTAAGCTGTGATTGGTTAACCTGCGATTGAGTAGGCCGTGATCACTTAAGCTGTGATTGGTTAACCTGCGATTGAGTAGGCCGTGATCACTTAAGCTGTGATTGGTTAACCTGCGATTGAGTAGGCCGTGATCACTTAAGCTGTGATTGGTTGACCTGCGATTGAGTAGGCCGTGATCACTTAAGCTGTGATTGGTTAACCTGCGATTGAGTAGGCCGTGATCACTTAAGCTGTGATTGGTTAACCTGCGATTGAGTAGGCCGTGCTCACTTAAGCTGTGATTGGTTAACCTGCGATTGAGTAGGCCATGATCACTTAAGCTGTGATTGGTTAACCTGCGATTGAGTAGGCCGTGATCACTTAAGCTGTGATTGGTTAACCTGCGATTGAGTAGGCCGTGCTCACTTAAGCTGTGATTGGTTAACCTGCGATTGAGTAGGCCATGATCACTTAAGCTGTGATTGGTTAACCTGCGATTGAGTAGGCCGTGATCACTTAAGCTGTGATTGGTTAACCTGCGATTGATTAGGCTGTGTTTGGTTAGCCTGTGATCAATTAGGCTGTGACTGATTAGGCTGTGTTTGGTTAGCCTCTGATCAATTAGGCTGTGACTGATTAGGCTGTGTTTGGTTAGCCTGTGATCAATTAGGCTGTGACTGATTAGGCTGTGTTTGGTTAGCCTGTGATCAATTAGGCTGTGACTGATTAGGCTGTGTTTGGTTAGGCTGTGACTGATTTGGCTGTGTTTGGTTAGGCTGTGACTGATTTAGCTGTGTTTGGTTAGCCTGTGATCAATTAGGCTGTGACTGATTAGGCTGTGTTTGGTTAGCCTGTGATCAATTAGGCTGTGACTGATTAGGCTGTGTTTGGTTAGGCTGTGACTGATTTGGCTGTGTTTGGTTAGGCTGTGACTGATTTAGCTGTGTTTGGTTAGCCTGTGATCAATTAAGCTGTGACTGATTAGGCTGTGTTTGGTTAGCCTGTGATCAATTAGGTTGTGTTTGGTTAGCTTGTGATCAGTTAAGCTGTATTTGGTTAGCCTGTGACCAATTAAGATATGTTTGGTTATCTTGTGATCAATTAAGCTGCATTTGGTTAGCCTGTGATCAATTAAGCTCTGTTTGGTTAGCCTGTGATCGACTAGGCTGTGTTTGGTTAGCATGTGATCAATTAGGCTGTGTTTGGTTAGCTTATGATTGGTTAGCCTGTGATTGGTTAGCCTGTAATCATTTGGCTAGCCTACCATTGGATAGGTGATGTTTGGTTAGCCTATGACAGGATAAGCTGTGTTTGGTTAGCCTATGATTATTAGGTTAGCCTGTGATCATTTGATTAGACTATGATCGGTTAGGCTGTGTTTGGAAAGCATATGATCGGTTAGGCTATGTTTGGAAAGCATATGATCGGTTAGGCTGTGTTTGGAAAGCATATGATCGGTTAGGCTATGTTTGGAAAGCATATGATCGGTTAGGCTGTGTTTGGAAAGCATATAATCGGTTAGGCTGTGTTTGGTTTGCCTAGGATCTGTTAGGCTGTTTAGTGTATGATAGGTTAGGCTTTGGTTGGTTAGCCTATGATAGGTTAGGCTGAGGTTTGTTAATCAATGATAGGTTAGGCTGAGGTTTGTTAGTCAATGATAGGATAGGCTGAGGTTTGTAAATGTGGTTTGTAAAATATATAAATATAATTATTATAAATAGTCTGTGGCCTTTGACTTGCTCAAATTATTTTTTTTGGATTGTTACTGTGCTTGTGCAGATGAAGAGGAGGCTTTTTCCACTAGGGGCTTATTGGTCAGCCTGTGATTGGTTACCCTGTGATTGGTTGGACTGGGATTGGTCAACCTATGATTGGTTAGCCCGTGATTGGCTGGAATGGAATTGGTCACCCTATGATTGGATAGCCTGTGATAGGCTGGAGTAGAATTGGTCAGCCTATGATTGATTAGACTGTGATTGGTTAGATATTGATTGTTTAGCTTAGTTTTAAAGGTGCAGGTTCATAAATTGAAGTCCCCAGAAATACAAATACATATTGTCAGACAAACAGACAGTAAAAAACAGTAGATAAAGACCTAAATAGATAAACGTACAATATATTATGTCTATTGTTTGTGAGTTGATGTATTATGTATTAGTATTAATTGTAGTGTGTGTGTGTGTGTGCATGGCTCTGTGTGTGTGTGTGTGTGTGTGTGTGTGTGTGCATGACTCTGTTTGTGTGTGTATGTGTGAATTTAGAGTAACACCCTCTGTGAGACTCATTAGCCTGAGCTCCAGGTAGTCCAAACCAAGGACATAATATGTCCTTTCTCTCTGTACCAAATGGCAAAACCCCTGCGCATCTATTTCTTTAGAAACGAACGTAGACGATATAATTACATAATCACAGTGTGGCTCTGTGAGCGAGAAGGAAAAGCACTGCATTAATGTTATTTTCTGTTTAGCAATGTAGCATAATGACAAGCAAATGACAACATAATGACAACATAATGATGCTGAATGCACACGCAGGCAAATGGCGCTAAGCTAATCTACTAAAGACATCCCTGGATGATGAAGCCTCGGAGTCTAGAGAACAGAGGGCCAAAAGAAATGTGCATCATTAGCACAAATCAGTTGAGACATGTTTGGTGTCTGAGGCTTGCTTCTTTAGGTTCTCTGGGTCTTTAATAGTGAAAAACAATAAGAATAAAGTGCTAAAAACACGCAAAGTTCAGGAGCTTAAAGATATAACACAGATACGTAAGTATAGTATGGATAAAGTGCATAAAAGCAAAATAAAAAGCATAAAAATTAAATAAAAATTAATTTAAGTGCTATTAAAATCAGTGTATTAAAGTGTAAGCTCAATTACAGACAAATGAGAAGGAAAATGTTTTTTAATCGGATTTAAGAGCTGCTACGTTTGCAGCACATCGAAGATCTTCTGGCAGTTTGTTCCAGTTGTATTAAGCACAACAGCTAAATTTTGATTTGCCGTGTTTTGTTTGGACTCTGGGCTCTACTAGCTGGCCTGAATCCATATTGCTAAGTGAACTACTTGTTTATATACTTTAAACAAATAAACCGACTAGAGCTGTGTCCCAGTTCAGGGGCTGCATCCTTTGAAGGGCACGGTATGCGAAGGTGTGTCCTTCAAAGGCTGCATAGACCCACAAAGGCAGACCTTTCCAAAATAAAACGTTCGAATAAGTTGTGCTTCAAACCACATTGGCTTTTTTAACATTGTCATGTATGATTATCAGTTCAACTCAGTTCAAACCCAATATGTACTTTAAAAGTAACTCCTCAGCTGCAGTTAGCTCCTCTACTCATGCCGCCACATTCTCGAATCCTTGGTGGCACATAATGAACCTTGGAAGATGTCAGCTGGTGAAGGATCCACCTGTTGGATCCTTTGTCGCCATGGAAAAGGACACATTTCTTGGCCGCGTATGAAGTAGCCTTCGAAATGGGACAGCCTTGTTGCTCTGCTGTGAAGCAATCAGCCTTCATATGCAGCCTCTGAATTGGGACACAGCTTAGGTTTCTAGTGGAAATTATAAAGGAGGAGGAGACATTTAACTCAATGAAAATGAATGGGAAACATTCTAGCACTCAGTGTGGTGTCTGTATATGGGGAAAGGCCTTCAATGAAAAGAGCTACTGAAAGAGCAGTTAGTTTTCAGGTAAGACCCTTTGGATCACAAGGCTTCTTCCAAAGTTACAAGTAGGGAACTTAGGCCTGTGGAACATGTGGGGAAACGTAGGGTAAATGAAGGTCCCTGAGAACATAGTGGCCTGGAACAGAGACATGCTACGTAGCCTATGTGTCTCGTCCCAGGACAATAAAATCGCAAAAAATGTTTGTACATTTGTGTTCAGAGGGGAAATGTGTGTTAATTAGGTTTTTCTGCAATACATTCTATATAATTAAAGTGATATGTGATATAATGAATGCTCTGAATTAGTAAATGCACAACAGGCTGCTAACCAGCTCTTGATTATTGTGTAAAGGATAGTTGCAGAGCTGAGAGCTATTATGTAAAATGACCAGCACCATAAACGCACGCAGATACGGTCGTATGCAAAAGTTTGGGCACCCCAGCTCAAATAAAGTGTTTTGTTGTGAAAAAACAAGTACACACATCCTCTACTGAGACCACACCTCTTCATTTTAATGCATAACTAATGTCAATTTAGTGAATTTAACACAGTTAACTTATTTCCTCTTTGAAAATCAGCTAGATATAATTTGGCAGAGGTGTTAAACTTGCATATTGCTGCTGTCGGAAACAAAACCTTGTATCTCTATTTTTGTCGTTTTTCAATTTTTGACATAATTTGAAAGTAGCCATGGTCCTATATATTGTGCATAGATTCCATGATGAAAGGACCAACAGAAATGACCAAAAATTACTTGGAAAAAAGTCTGGTTCCATTGACTTGCATTAAAAGTAAAGTATGTTTTACCTTCTCCTGTAAAGTTACAATTTTGGAGATACAAAGTTTTGAGCCGACAACAGTGATATGACAGATGTAAACAGCCTCCACACGAGCACATGGATGTAGATTACCTAGAATGAAGAGAGCCAGGCCGATGGAGCTGGAAGGGAAACCCCTGTGAAGCGATGGTCTGTTTTTAATTTCAGAGGAAAGCCTTCGTGTTCATTTGTGAGAGGGGGTGCTCTCTAATCTGTGTTTTCCTCTCTCCTTGTTCCTCTGAGCGATGATCAAGCGTCTGAGGAGCGATAGCGGCAGAGCTGTGGAGCCAGTAAGCGAGTGAATGAAAGAACAGATGAATAAAGGCCGGCTATCGTTCATCAGGCGCTGTTTGTCTGCCAGCAGAGATGGTTAATAGCACTGACACACACACACACACACAGCTTCTCCTCATACTGCGAGCACATAAACTGGCGACAGGCTTCAGAAAGACTGGAAAATCTCTTAGATTCGTTTGTTCATGTCTGCCAAGGAGGCCGATTGTGCTCATGCGTGTGGTTTTTAATTAAATCAGCTTATGAATTGGAATCAAAGCCATATTAACCCTGAGAAATAGTGAGCTATTACTGTCCCCTTGCTATGCTGTTCAAATGTAATTACACTATTACATGAATGTAATTACATTATTGCATACTTAATTACATAGTTACATTATGGGAGTCTGGAGTTTATAAGCAGGATAAAGAGGTGCATCCTTACTCAGAGATATGTGAGCTTTTAACCCTTAGAAGTGGAGTTATTGGCAGTTTGCTTAGTCGTTTAAATGTAATTACATAATTATACACCATGTAATTACACTATTATGCAATTACGTTACAAATTCAAGCTTAGGGTGAAATTTGATTGTTTATTTTGTCAGTATAAATTGAACTACTGAATAAGGTTAAACTGTGGTACAATAGTAAAACATGCTATTAAAAAAAATATTCAGACTTAGATAAGAATTCTAATATATTTAAACCAGTGGCAATAAAAGTGATAGTAATAAGCTAAATATATACAAAATCTTCATTTATAGTGTTCTCTCTGCAATATCACACAGAAATACTTGTATACACACACACACACACACACACACACATATATATATATATATATATATATATATATATATATATATATACATACATACATACATATACAAATATTTTACAAGTCCTTTACAAATGATCTCAGTTTAACATACTAGAAATGTGTCGACGTTTGCACAAGCCACATGCTATGCTTTACTTTTTTTATCATTGTATTAAATTCATAAAATAAACAGCTACTGTACAGTAAAAATGTGCAGAAGTGTGTTTTGTGTGTCACTTATTTTCACTTAAAAAGTCAACAAAACAGGTCATTTGCCCAGGGGTACCCAAACCTTTGCATACAACCGTAATTATGAAATTCACGTTATAATAATACCTCAGAGTCACTGTAGTATCGGTAGACTGAGGTTGTTTATTCAGCATGGGGATATGAAATGGCTTTTAAGGATGCTGTAATGCAGCGCTGATGGGAATAACGGCTTGTTGTGCCGACATAGTTGTACGTGTTTAATGTTCACCTCACGTATGTGTACCAGTGTTCATCAATACAAATACGTGTGTGGGTGAGTAATAGAGAGCATTGTATTCGTTTTACTCCATCAATATCTGTTTGCTGCTGAGTCACAATGCTGTAATGTATACAGTCCTCTGTGTGTGCAAGTGTATGTTAATGAGAAAGACAAAGAGGCATAAATATGGGAATCTGCTTATATGCGTATGTGTGTGCAGCAGTGTGTGTAAGCCAGATGCTTGCGTGTGTGAATTACAGTGTTTAATTAAGTGTGTGTGAGTGTGTGTGTGTGTGTGTGTGTGTGTGTGTGTGTGTGTGTGTAATATATTCATCTGAACAGCATGCGGTTTAACCTCAGGGAACGTATGTATGTATGTATGTGCTGTTAGCAGAATTGTATTTGCTCAAAAATAGATGACCTATCTGTTTTCCTCCTAGTGTGTGTTAGCTCTCTTTTCAGCTTCTGAGCTGTAATTTTTACACACAGTTAAGCAGAGATGAATCTACATTGCAGATCTCAGGATCTCAGGCCTTCCAAGACAAGCATATTTAAAGCAATTTACCCTGCTGAGAAGCAGTCGTGGTCTCACATCATTTGAATTATCATTTGCGTTTGTACAATTAATGTTCTTTGTTTTATTGTTCTATTCACAGGACATGTTTTCTGAGCTAGATCCTTGTAACTGTGCAGCTTGTACAGGAATAGTGCGCGTGTGCTTTTGAGTGCACATACAGTATTCATACAGTATTCCTACAGTATTCAGTATTCCCACAGTATTCATACAGTATTCATACAGTATTTATACAGTATTCATTCAAACATGTTTTCTTGTAGGAAATGAATGGTGAAATGCTGAGATGATGTCACAAAGGACACTGTTCCTCATAGACATTACATTACACAGACTTACATATACACTAGCACATAAACATACATGAGCAACCACCTGGAATAATACACCTTGATAACCAGCTGGGATACTACAGCAATGGCTAGTAATGCCTTGGCAACCAGCTGGGATACTACAGCAATGGCTAGTAATGCCTTGGCAACCAGCTGTGATACTACAGCAATGGTCTAGTAACACCTTGGCAATCAGCTGGAAGACCACAGCAACAGCCTAGCATCACCTTAGCAAGCACCTGGGACACTACAGCAATCACCTAGCAAAACCTTAGCAACCACCTAGGATACTATAGCAATGGCCTATCAAGACCTTAGCAACCACCTGGGAGACTATAGCAATGGCCTATCAAGACCTTAGCAACCACCTGGGATACTATAGCAATGGCCTATCAAGACCTTAGCAACCTCCTGGAATATCACGCCAATGGCCTAGTGACATATTAGCAAACAGTTGGGATACCACAGCAATGGTACAGACTGGTAACACCTTAGCAACCACATAGGGTACCATAGTAATGGCCTAACAAGACCTTAGCAACCTCCTAGGATACCGGGTGTGAGGGTGGGGGTTGCACTCAGTAAATTTAGAAACCGTGCCCACCTAACAGAGGCAGGGGAAATGAGGCTCAGTTAAGTATCAGAAAAATTTCTTGATTGGATTTCGGGGTCTGGCTGTGATGAAGTTCTAGAAACAAGCTCCACTTCAGACTCTAATCCAATCCACAAGCCAAAATCCCATCAGATCATTTTGGGAAAGCCCCACAATCACCCCAACCCCCCCCTTTACACAACTGTTATTGTTATTCTGAGACAACTCAGAGACAAGCGAACAAAAGCAGTTGATCTACCTTACTCCATACTGACGTCTCCTGTGCTGTTTGGTGCCCTTGTTTTTATTTATTCTTATTTTTCTGCTGTATTTATCTAGTATTAGTATCCCCTAGTACTGTCCTAAATTCAGTCCTGAAGTTGTCATGGTGACCAAGCTGATAAGATTTGGGAGTTAAGAAGTTTCTGTAATACGGCCCCAGATTTGCTTCTGATGTGAACTTGACCTGTCTGATCTCAAGTTAAGACAAAAGATAGGAAGTTTCTGTAACACAGCCTCTGAATTTAGTCTGCATGTTGGTCCATATTCATACATACTAGCTGAGCTATGCAGTTTGCATGATACTGATTGGTGGGGTATAATACGTTTCCCTTATTTTTTAGCTGTAACTTCTGTGCAAAACTGCTGAACTTCAAATACTAACCATGTCAGATCCAGAACATTTGAGGAAAGAGAGAAATTGTGTGAATTAGATTCTTTGTTAAACTATCGCTTTAAAGGACCGTTACAGGGTGAGGGAGCCTCCAATCAAAAGTTCTTTGTACGGTGAATTTCCTGGAACTGTTTGATTTCATGCTCGGCTTCAGGGAAAGACTGATGTGGATCTGGACTTAAGTGGACAGATGTGTGTGTGTGAGCAGACTGTAGAGAGAGAGAGAGAGAGAGAGAGAGAGAGAGAGAGAGAGAGAGAGAGAGAGAGAGAGAGAGAGAGAGAGAGAGAGAGGGAAGACTGTGGTTTTATAAAGGAGTTCTCCCTGCAGAGTTGGAGCCAATCAGGACAGAGAATCTGTGTCATCACACACACACACACACACACACACACACACACACCCTAGGATGTGTAATAGGACAGATGATGAACAGAGCGAGCGAGAGAGGAAAAAGAGGGTACTGATTGAGAAACAGGCAGGTGTATTAAAAATTAAATACGTGTATTGAAGCTGTTAAAGGAACACTTTTCCCCCTAATCTCTATTTGCTGAACCTGTACAGAAAATCATTCTCGCCTGAGGAGAAGAAAAATCACCTGGGCTTTTCTCTGCTTCTCTGGCTCTGGGTGCAGTGAGTCAAAACTTAGAATCTCAAAATAATGACTTATTTTCTCAAAAGATTGATTTACTGTGTCAAACTAATGACTAATTTACTCAAACTATTCACTTGCTATGTTGAATTAATGACTTATTAACTCAAACTGTTCTCTGTGTTGAATTAATGACGTATTCACACAAACTGCTCTCTTAATATATCACATTAATAACTTATGTAATCAAGCTGTTCACTTATTATGTCAAATTAATGTCTTTTTTATGCCAGCCATTCAGTTATTACATACAAATAATGACTTATTTACTCAAACTAGTCACTTATTATCTCAAAATAATGACTTATTTACTCAAACTATTCACTTACGTTCTCAAAATAATGACTTATTCACTCAAACTAGTTACTTACTATGTCAAATAAATCACTTATTTACTCAAACTATTCACTTATTATCTCAAAATAATGACTTATTTACTCAAACTAGTCACTTATTATCTCAAAATAATGACTTATTTACTCAAACTATTCACTTATTATCTCAAAATAATGACTTATTTACTCAAACTATTCACTTATTATCTCAAAATAATGACTTATTTACTCAAACTAGTTACTTACTATGTCAAATAAATCACTTATTTACTCAAACTATTCACTTATTATCTCAAGAAAAAAGACTTATTTACTCAAACTATTTACTTATTATCTCAAAATAATGACTTATTTACTCAAACTAGTTACTTACTATGTGAAATAAATCACTTATTTACTCAAACTATTCACTTATTATCTCAAAATAATGACTTATTTACTCAAACTATTCACTTATTATCTCAAAATAATGACTTATTTACTCAAACTAGTTACTTACTATGTCAAATAAATCACTTATTTACTCAAACTATTCACTTATTATCTCAAAATAATGACTTATTTACTCAAACTATTTACTTATTATCTCAAAATAATGACTTATTTACTCAAACTAGTTACTTACTATGTTAAATAAATGACTTATTTACTCAAACTATTCACTTATTATCTCAAGATAATGACTTATTTACTCAAACTAGTCACATACTTTCTCAAAATAATGACTTATTTACTCAAACTAGTTACTTACTATGTCAAATAAACTACATATTTACTCAAACTATTCACTTATTATCTCAAGATAATCACTTATTTACTCAAAGTCTATTGATTTACTATATCAAGTGAATGACTTATTGAAGCTGCACACTGACTGAAACATCAGCTTTTCTGTTTTAAGGGAGATTCATTAGAATTATTACCCCTTAGAATCAATAGCCCAATACTAGAGAAGCCCATTCCCGTCATGCGGAGGAGATTCAAATCTCCTGGGCTTATTTTTTTCTCCTTCTCCCTTTCTCAAAATCTCCATTTAGACTGTTAACATAATTACATACGTTCATAATCATATAATACGTTCATCTCGTTATTTCAACTGACTTACTGTATCAAAATAATGACATTTACACAAACTATTGACTTACCATGTCAAAGTTAAAGTTTAAATCTCAAAATTGTGACTGTTGAAAATCAATTTATATTTTGCCACAACGCTGTTATCATTTCTCATTTTCTGAAAAGTTTGACTACGTTGACAACATATTCACTTATTATCTCGAAATAGTAAGTAGAATCTGCCAGTGATATTCTATATAAATATAAACCAATGGGTGGCCACACCTTATTAACAAGTAAGAACAAGACTCTATCGCATGGCCACAACGTCATAAGGCACAATCTCTTTTTGACGGCTTACTAAGTGGTGGCCATGATTAATTACCTCATTCCCATGCCTTATTAAGTCATGGCCATGCATTAGGATCTTGTTCCCACGTGTTTAGAAGGCGTGCATTATTTTTACTTATGCTGGATTTCACCAGCGAAGCTTATTTCCCTAAAATTTTGACTTACAGTGTCAAAAAAAGGCATTTCCTCAAAAACATTTAACCACCGTGTCAAAATGAAGATCTACTGAATTTCTAAAGAACAAAGTCAACATTTTAAGAAAGAAAGCAGGTGAGTTTTATGTCCTCCCCATGGCAGGACAGGCCAAACCTGGTATTGCACTACTGACTATAATGCGCAGTAATTCAGACGAACCTCCCTTAGTGAAGAGCAGAAAAACCTGCCCTACTCAAAAATCACATCATCATCGCTCATTGACTCCTATTATTAGGTGTGTTTGGAGGCGTCGGATCTACTGCTCTTTTCTGAGATCAGAGAAACACATCAAAGGTGTTTGTGTGTGAAGGCGCAGCAGACAGAGAGTCTCACACATCTCCACTCACACCACCACACATCAGACTGTAGTACCTGTCCGCAGCGCCACGGTGACTGATATCAGCGTATTTTGTGTTTTGTGTGAGTCTGCAGTAGAGAATGAGAGAGGGAGAGAGAGAGAGAGAGAGAGAGAGAGAGAGAGAGAGACAGCATGTGTGTGAGCGAGAGAGCGCATGAGGACAGGGGTCTCCAGAGTGATGCCTCGTCTGCAGGAATGAAGCTCCGCCTCCCTGTCTGTCTGTTTGTCCTTTAACACACATGCTCAGCTGGCTGTGCGTGTGTGTGTTCAGTAGCTCTAAGACCTGCGGGAGACAGAAGACGGACTAAATCACAAGATCACTAAACAGGAGGGACTAAGGCCCCACCCCATTTCTTACTTTTACCCTGACCCCTCGTTTTCGAGTGTCTTTCTTGCCCCTTGGAACTGAGTTATAAGGGGTAGTGGTTGAGATCTTCTCTCTGAAACGGGACCCTCAAATAAAAAGAGCATCACTTCATTAAGAGCTACTAGCGCTGCTCTGTAGGCGACCCTGCCGGCCTGCAGTGACCGCAGCGGAGGGTGAAGTTCAGCTCCTCACTGCTGGGCTTTAGTTACATTTAGGGCATCATACGCCTTCAAATGGGGGGACAATTCTTCAGTGATATGAAGCTGAACCTTCAATAGAGGCGCTAGAATGTAGCTGCTGCACCATTTAAGGTGGAACAGGAAATATAGCGAGGTGGTTAAGGAGATAAACACACTGTGCTTGTTATGAATAAAACAGTAATTATATAATATGATGGTTATAGTCATTTATAACAGAGATCATTCTCACGTGTGTGTCTGTTTGGAGCCTCTGTAAAACCTCCGTTTGGCGAGCCATGTAGCCCTAACGCTTCGCCCCCCCCCCTAGACATGAACCCTGAAAAACGAGGATGAAGGGCTTAGTGTTAGGGGCGAGGGGTGAAATGGGATTGAGCCTAAATGCACTAAGGACATCGTCACAACAAAGATATTAAAGACATTATCATAAATTTGAACCTCAGGAGCCACAAGCAGGTCCAAATGTCTATTACACGCTTATTTAGCTTAAATACAGCTCTATTTTTCACTATGATCTGTGTAATTATTGCTTAATAAGCATGTAATAAGCCTGGGATTTTAAAGGGGAA
>NC_051233.1:29199238-29229238 GCF_015220715.1 Pygocentrus nattereri
ACACTGGTGGGCCGCCCAGACAACGCTGAGACATGCGACACGCCAGCGGGCTGCCAGCTCTGCCATCAGTGGGCCGACAGCGGCCCACTGTCCTCTTGCTATCAGGGTTCAGAGACATTATCATTAAACCACAGGGTCTGCGGTGCCCCACTCACACCTGCGCACGGTGGGACTCACTGTGCGGTTGTGTTTCTGGGTTCCCGCCTTGCACTATAAGCACAAAAATGCCTAGCGACGCAGCTAACTCGCTAGCTGTTTACGTTCATCCAGAAGCGTATCCCATAATTCCTTCAGGGTATCAGGGGACCAGCGATATTGTGGATGGAGTCAAGTTGTTGCGGTCGCCTGCAGCTCAGCACAGTCTGCGAAAAGCCATGCTGTATCTGTCTCTGTCAATCTGTCTCTCTATCAATCTTTCTCTCTCTCACTCTCTCCATCTCGCTAACCCTTCTATTGATCTTTCTGTCTCTCTCTCTTTCTCTCTCTCTCTCTCTCTCTCTCTCTCCCCTCCCGAGCCTTGATTCTCTCCTTCACCCGGTAGACTCTGTCCCCCCCGCCTCTCTCTCACTCACTCCTTCCGCACACCCTCCCTCAATGTGCCCTTGCTCTCTCTATCCATCCATCTTCCCTTCCTCCCTCTCTCTCTCGCTCTCACTCTCTTTCCTTCCTCGCCAACTCAATACTTCATTAATCATCTCTCTCCCTCTCTCTCTCTCTCTCTCTACTACAGTAGATGGTGTGCTGAGTGGTTCACTATGCGGTTGCCGTGGTAATGGCAGTGGAGAGTGGTGTGGAGGCGGGGAGGGTGCGGTTAATTTAAAGACACACCAGGGGCTTTCACCACTAACGCGAAGCCAGGCCGCTAACCTCCCTGTAGCCTCTGCGGCGCTACACTAATGCTAACATATCTGTCAGTCATGTCGCTAACCTCCCTATAGCTTCCTCTGTGCAGCACATATGTTACCTATAACATTAGCGTCTCTATAGCTTGCTTACGCAGCTCAGTGTGATACTCACGGCGTTTAACCCACACGTCTGCGAACAGAGCACTGCGCTAAGGTTAGCCTCTCTGCCATTCAAACAGCTCGAGCCGTAGTCCTAGCAGCGCAACGCTAACGTCCTTTTAATGTCATTAAGAGCCACGGCGACGACTCTGATATGTGGCAGGTAGTAAAATCAGAGAACCTGTAGAGAGAATTACCGCTCTGTAAGGTCTTCCCGGTTTCTCAAACACTAGAGGGCGCTCCTGAGTGAGTCCAAAATGAATGGGTTAAAATGGAGCATTTGAGCAAAGTTATAGTTGATAAGTGCTTGCGCATTTTTAATGTGCTGAACACTGAACAGCATAAAGCATTTTACCACTGATGTACGTTAATGATGTCACGTTTTTTAATATAATGGAGGAAATAGGAAGAGGCCAGGCTCCTCATGAACTGGTTCTGGTAACGTTTCTCTAGTGGTTGTGTTCAGAGGGCTAGCTTTAGCACTTAGCTTGGCGCATGTATCTCAGAGGATGCAATTACCAGGCAGGATTTACGGCATTTTTCGGCACCACTCACACTGCTACTCAATGATTGAACATGTTTAGACAAGCTGCAGATTGACCCACAAATTAACACACAACTGTGTTACCCTTATTAGTGTTTGTTAGCATGGTTGCATCCCGATAAACGGGCGATGAAGCAGAGGGGGTCCCTCAGGGCTAAAAAAAAGGCCTGTTGATTTCTTGGAATTAAAGAAAGGCATGGTTTGTAATTTCACAGCATCATGCTTGTATTGTTTCGTCGTTAAGTTTTGGCTGGAAACAAAGGGTCTGATTCTATGTTTTGTTGGGTGTCTGAAGTAAGTTCTACAGAGCTCATCCTTTGAATTTTAATGCAAGTTGACTGTTTATGTACCGAGTTTCACAAATCAGAAATAATAACCCAAAAATGTGGCCTGTGCAAAAGTGATGGCACATTTTATCTTTTTATCTTTTTTATCTAGAAGGTTTTACTGTGTTTTACATTGAACTCAGCAGTTGTGCATTAAACTGCAGAAGTGTAGAGGACATGTCGACTTATTTTCACTCAGAAAAGCAACGAAATGTACCGTTTGAGCAGGTCTAATACGTGTACATGTCTTCTTTATAATGTGTTCAGGTTCCTGTATCACAATTTTGAACCACTGCAAAGAATAATCAGAAACACTGCTTCACCTCCAGGAACACAGTTTAGCAGCTCCTGCACTTTCAAATCCACAGCGTCGCAATAAAGAGAATTTTATTTATAGCACAATACACACACTGTGAGAAAGGATTAAAGGATGAGAGTGTGTGCATGAACGAGAGAGAGAGAGAGAGAGAGAGAGAGTGAGAGAGAGTGTGTGAGAGAGATGGTGAGAGAGAGTGAGAGCAAGTGTGAGAGAGAGTGAGAGAGAGAGTGTGTGAGAGAGAGATAGAGAGAGAGAGAGTGTGTGTGAGAGAGAGATAGAGAGAGAGAGAGAGAGAGAGTGAGAGAGAGTGTGTGAGAGAGATAGTGAGAGAGAGTGAGAGCAAGTGTGAGAGAGAGATAGAGTGAGAGTGTGTGAGAGAGAGATAGAGAGAGAGAGAGTGTGTGTGAGAGAGAGATAGAGAGAGAGAGAGAGAGAGAGTGAGAGAGAGATAGAGAGAGAGAGAGAGAGAGCTGTTCATGTTTATATCTGTCCTGCAGTTTTCTATGTGCTGATGATCATGAATGGAGATGCTGATGCTGAAAATGCACACGTTCTCCTGCAGCAGAGGGTGTGAGGAGAGTGAAAACACCTGGACCCCTCATGAGGGAGCCTGCTTTTTAGAGCGAAACATCTCTAACCCCCCCAACACACACACACACGTATGGGTAACATATGATTTGATTGCTACATATTGCAATTGCATTAATGATTGTTATTTTACAGTCAGCATAAGCTCTTCATGACAACTGACGTATCATAAAATAAAATAAATAAATAAACAAATATAGCACTGGAATAATTATTTACACAAATGATTTGGGTGACTATTGACCTCTATTGTTCGATATCAACATTAGCCTGGTGAAGTAAAGAAGCAAAATTTGGACACCCAACATATCTTGGCTGAACGGCTACATCTGGAATACTTGGAGAATTCTGTACATTTGATTTTTGCCAAATCATCACTTTAAGGGCATTCATTTCATTTCATTTGTCTTATTTAGCTTAGATTTATTCTCAGTCGCCTGCAGAATCGCTAAATCCTGTTTGGACCGTCGTAAAATTTTTCCCTGATTAAAATGAAATTCTTCTTCACTCTTACATACAAAACAATATGATGTCGGCGGAGCCCCCCGAGTAGGACGTCAGCTGAGGGCCCGCAAATGTTCAGAAATGGGCCTGGACCACACACACACACACACACACACACACACACACACACACACACACACACACACACACACCTTCAGCTGTCTTTGTTCATTTATGCTGCAGTCAGTGCACATATGGTTCCTCTCTCTCTCTCTCTCTCTCAAGCTGACTGTGTCCTTCATTCACCGCTGTAATAACCTTGCTGTAGCACCAGCCATGACATCATCCATAGCACGCAGGTCACACACATTCATACACGTGCACACAGCTTCAGTGGCCTTGTTAAAGTGTGGCCCACTTTTCAGAAACACTGGACACACACACAAATGCACAGTCCGCGAATTACAATGACTTTCTCAAGGCTACGATGGAAAGAAGGCAGTGGTTTTATTTCGGTTGAATAAACGTGTGTGTGTGTGTGTGTGTGTGTGTTTGACATTTTCAATCTAGGTGACTTTTCTGCCAAGCGTGTTATTATCAAGTAAATTTGAAGCAGAAAGTGCAACCAACTACTGCGACTGAGCTTTGTGGAAAAACATCTTGCAGATTTTCTTTTAAAGCCAAAAGATCCCTGAAAAGAATGGAAACCAACGGTGGACACACTAAATACTGTAAAATATCTATTGTACAGTATTGTGCAAAGGTTTTTGGCACCCAAGAATATTATACAAATAAAAATCTATTTATGCTGAGACAACACTAACATTACAATAAATACAAATGACATTTAGTTAAAAAGTTCATCTCCTCACGTCCTCATAATTGTAAATAAACCACATGTTATTTGTATTTATTATTAAATACCCAGTTTAATCCTACATTAATATATGGTGCTTTTTTTGTCCAGATACATGGATTTAAACTATTTTCTTAAGTGCCTTAAACCTGGTCACAGTACGGTCGTTGAGGCTTCTGTGTAATTTTCTGTTAAGTATATGTTCTCTGCTTTTTTTTTCTTCTACTGAAACTGAAATTCAGGACATGCTCAGACAAAAACCAAGACAGATAAACATTTTTTACATGCTTTTAAATGAACATAATAATGTATATATATATATATATATATATATATATATATATATATATATATATATATATATATATATAATATATATATATACATCTTTACATACATCCATGAATAAACACATATATATAAAATTAATAAAAAACAAATAATATTGAAAATCTCCTTTTCCGTGCAGGATCCTGCTGACAGTGGTGGTGATTTTCCGGATCCTGATCGTGGGCATTGTAGGAGAGAAGGTATATGAGGACGAGCAGACAATGTTTATATGCAACACGTTGCAACCAGGCTGCAACCAGGCCTGCTACGACAAGGCGTTCCCCATCTCGCACATCCGTTACTGGGTCTTCCAGATCATTCTGGTGTGCACGCCCAGCCTTTGCTTCATCACCTACTCCGTGCACCAGTCGGCCAAGCAGAAGGACCGGCAGTACACCTTTCTGCACGGACCCTACATTGACCATGGCCACGGCCCGAGCCGAAAACTCAGAAACCTAAATGGCATCCTGGTACATCCGGACCCCAAAGACGAGCACGAGTGCCTGGAGACCAAGGAGATTCCCAATGCACCTCGTGGCCTCACACACGCCTCCACCAAGAGCGCCAAGACGAGACGGCAGGAAGGCATCTCACGCTTCTACGTCATCCAGGTAGGATCAGGCGTGGTCAGGCAGAACTGAAACACTTTTCAGAACAGAAATGATGTTGTGGTGCTGCTGCATCTTTGGATATGTGTCCAGTACTTTGGTAAATTATGGTTCTTTTTTTACCATTTGTTCAGATTAGGAGATGACAAGTTGCTAATGTTGCTTCAGGCTTTTTTTGAGGCCGCTCTTCTTTTCACATGTAGGCGTACACTCAAGACAGTATTAAAATATAGTTTTATATAGGACTCACAGTTCTACATTTCCCAGTATTTAAGTTTCCCTTCCATTTCTTTTGGCTAGAGGAACCAAATAAACTAAAACTTCTGAAAGTAGAGACCTCAGACCCCTGTGTCCACAACTGGTGCAAGGAATCCTTTAGTTTACATTGCCTCACATTTCATTTGTATAGAGTGAGAACATCCTTATTTGGTGCATGTTGCTTGGGATCCCCTATTCACTCTTGGTTCCTTTCAAGAATGTTTTTTTCTTGCTTTTAGGAATTTTATCTTTGCCACTGTTGTTTTTGGCTTGTTCACTGTGGAATGGACTGTGGAAAAAAAAACTGTGTAAATAAATTTTGACTTGCCTTGTTGCTAAATCGCAGCTACTAATCGTTTAATTCCATAGGAAATCCATCATCTGCTAACCCTGAACGTAGAGTTAGCCTTTGGTTTCTAGTTAGTCATATGCTGTCCATACTAGTATGAGTCATGGAGGCACATTATTTCATTTCAAAGGACGTGGGAAGTAGGGGTGCTGAGGGGGCCGCAGCATCCTTGATTTCAGGACTGCTATTGTTAAAAATAGAAATAAATGAGGCTCCTGAGTGGCACAACCATCTAAGCGTTGGCCCTGTTGATGCTACAGCCTCCGTGGCTGGGAGTCCAAGAGAACACAATTGGTCTCGCTCTCTTTGGGTGGGTAGGATGGCCCCCCCTCTCCACCAACATGATATCTGACGTAACAGATACGGTAGTTGCTGCTTTCCTCTGAACGCATTCAGCTGTCCAATGATGTTGCGTTAGTGGCAGTTTGAAGAGATGTGGTGGTGCTTCACAGGTCTCGGAGGAAGCCCGTGCAAGCCTTCGTCCTCGTGATTTGAGAGATCCTAACTAGGGCGTAGTATTAGAAATGACTAAATTGGGAAAGGAAAACATTTGCTAGACTTTAAAATACTTTGAGCATAGTAAAGACACATGTTTGCATTTTTAAAAATCTGCAGTAGCTGCGCTGTTTAAGTGATAACTGAAAGCACACACAGGTTGAGGTGCACATACAGTTTCTAAAGTTTATAAACATAAAAAGTACTGAATGGTAAAATGTCAAGTAAGTTCAAGTCTATGTGCCATGATTGATGTCATAGAGGACATCTCTCACATCTGTCCTTTTAATAAACATTACATACAGACTCAGGACACATATATACACACATATTAGCAACGGCCTAGCAACATCTTAGCAACCCCCTGGGATAATATAGCAATGACCAAGCAACACCCTAGCAACCACCTGGGATTATAACAATACCCTAGCAACACCTTAGTAACCACCTGGGATAACAAAGAAATGTCCAAGCAATATATTAGCAACCACTTAGGACACATAGTAACACTTGTAATACTATAGCAGCATGGCAGTAACACTTTAGCAACCACCAGGAATACCATAACAATTGCCTAGAAACAACTTAGCAGCCATCTGGGATTCCAAAGCAATGGCATCAGGAAGCAAACTTAAAGCTTGTTCACAAACTTTTCCCTCCTGGTTGATGTTATTATTTTACTGCGCTTCACTGTTTGGCTCTTCTCCAGGTGGTGTTCCGGAATGCGCTGGAGATCGGGTTCCTGGCCGGCCAGTACTTCCTGTATGGCTTCAACGTGCCGGCCATGTTCGAGTGTGACCGCTACCCGTGTGTCAAGGAGGTGGAGTGCTACGTGTCACGACCCACTGAGAAGACCGTCTTCCTCGTCTTCATGTTCGCCGTGAGCGGCATCTGCGTGGTTCTCAATCTGGCCGAGCTGAACCACCTGGGCTGGAGGAAGATCAAGACGGCCATCCGTGGTGTCCAGGCACGCCGCAAGTCCGTCTGCGAGGTGCGCAAGAAGGACCTCTTACACCTGTCCTCGCTGCCCAACCTGGGCCGCACGCAATCCAGCGAGTCAGCCTACGTCTGACGGCGGGTCGGGGAGGGGCTTCGGAGGGGGTGGGCGTGGCTAACAGGGCGCAGGCCACGCCCTGTGGTTGTGACTTGATACTGCAAGTATTGTTTATGGGCCGGACAATGGGGAGACTGGGGAGAGAGGGATGGGAGAAAGAAAAGAGAAAAAGAGAAGGAAGACTGGTCTGGAAGATGTGAAAATTGGGCTAAAAAGAAGAACTGAGGATGGACTAGGATAAGAGGAAAAGGGAGAAAAGAGAACTTTGGAACTTAAAGAAAAGGAGTGAAGAAGAGAAGGGAAATGCAGAAAGAAGGATAGACCTGGATCTTACAGACTGATGGGGAATAAAAGAGAAAGAATGAACTTGAATGACAAAGAGAAGTTTGGGAAAGACTTAAGATCATCTTCAACAGGAGCTGATTGAAAAGGATGGACTCTCGACCCTCGTAACACAGACGCATGCACAGTGACACACATGCATGGGCACATGCAACATACAAACATATCTCCCCAAGGCCCACCGAAGTTCGGTCTTCTGAAAGAGACTTGTTGGAAAAGAGAGATTGATTTTAAATGCCTGTTCTTGAGAAAGAGAGAGAGAGATAGAGAAAGAGAGAGAGAGAGAGAAAGAGATGGGATACATAGAGCTTTTTTTAGACTAGTTGTGTTCAATTGCACAGTTGATCTATACATGCTCCGCTCACAGATGTGTTCTTTTGTAGCAACTGTTGCCAGGCTGGACAAGCTTCAGGCTGGCTTTCTCGTGGTGAAACGTTCATGCAACTAGCTGCATGTTGCGAGTTGCCTGCAACATAATAACCTGATAGTTACAAAGTGATTCAAAACCGATCAAAGTTGCATGCAACACATTTCAAAGCAGTCGAGTTTCAAACAGAAGTTGCAGGATACTTTACACCTTGCAGCTCAAGTGCAATTTAGTTCCATGAAAACTAAAGTTTCATGAAGTTTCTCTGCACAAAGCCAGCTTTAAAGAATGCTGTTGAAATAACCCATTCACCCTAATGAGAGACTTTGTCAAATGACTTAACACATGTAATCCCAAATTCCTTCCATCCATGTGAGTCTAATGACACAAAATGTATGCCTTTGGGTTCGAGAAAAGTTAGAGATAATATAAGTTTTATCCTTGATAACACAGTTGTAGTAAAGCCAGTCAAGCTCATTTACACCCAATTATTCAATAAGTGGACAAATAATAAACCATGCAAAAAAAACAAAAACAAACCCGAAGCAACACACTGATATAATGATGGAGATGTTGCATGTAGTTTCTTCATCTATCTGTTCCATGTTGTAGCATGTTCAAAACTTCAGCCAAGCATTATGAAAGAAACCTATTGACAGTTAGGATAATATGAATGTGAGCCACTCTGTAATCCCACCGGTCACAACTGTGAGCGTTCATATTTTACACATCTCCTGTGAACATGATATAAATGTAGCAGCACAATCATATCAGCAGGAACCCTCAGGGTCTTCTAGGCCTTCAGAAAAGGTCCAGCAGTTTCTGAGAATTAAAAAATGTCTTTAATTTTTAGTTCATTGTTTGTTTCAATAGAACAGCTTGTGTCTGCAACTCTTACAGTGCTACTCTTACTTCATTGTTAAGTTTGGAGGGTTAAATTCTTGAAATGCCCAGCAACAACTGAGCAGGAACCCAGAGAAACTGGTATTGTTTATCTAGATATACACAACTAAGCAAGCTCTCCTGTTGGTTTGGGCTTCAAGAGCTGAAGAGAAGTCCTAACACATTAGATTAACTATCAGTATCATTCTGAGATAATGGAGGAACCCACCAAACCCATTTTGATTAACTCTAGGTCTTCTGGAAGTTCTAGATACATGATTGACTGTGAATACTAGCTGGCAGATCTAAACAAGGACTCTGTACTGAAGCAGCTTCAGTAAAACTTTGACAAGGTAAAATATGCACTAACTTTTCTGTCACAAGCTTCAAGTGAAATATGGAACGTCTTTTAGATGCTTCAACTGCTTGCGCTGAATCTAAAACAGCCAGAAAATGCCATTAGCTTAGTGCTAACAAACTACTAGAATCCTGTAGGGGGGCTAGCAGAGGTTAGCATTAGCATAGAGGTGGATTTTTCCCCATGTTTTAACAGTTTTGACATTTATGGCTTGAACTGGAGGCCTAGCTTTAACAGTCAAGGTTTGCCACTTAATATCAATAATAGACTCTTTAAAGATTACAGCCACCAAATATGGTAGTTGTGTCTGTATTATGACATGGTGTTCTTACTTCTATTTGTAGGGCTTCAATGCTAAATTCATCTTTCTCAGGTGCACACTTGAAATAAATGGTCTTGTGAACTTTTGTACCACCCAAACAAAGACTATATATAACTTAATATATCATTTTTGTCAAACGAGCGGTGGTTTAATATGTTTATTTCGAATACTATTTACTGTTTGACTTCATACTAGTGTTTTTTTCCATAGAGTTTGATTCAGAGCAGATTGTCATACTGAACATTTTGCGAAACTAAACTACGTCCTGCTTTGTTAAAATAAAATAGTTTGACGTAGTTTTTAAACTCTGCCAATGTAACCGATGAATACAGTCAGACAGTCTTCATACAGTCCATACATGGAAGTGGACAAAAGCATTGGCTGTTTTTTGGGATGTCACAAGAAGCTAAGCCGCATATCCACCTATTCAGCCAACAGCAGTTTAGCTCCGCCCACTCACGCTGAAGTTATAAGGGGCGTTTCAGCTCGGACTGCTTTTTGAAGGAGGCATGATACAAAGCAGCCAATCAGAACAGAGCTCATTTGTCATGTAAATGAATTTATGACTGCTGCTGGTACGGAAAACCTACACACATAAGTGGACCTGATGGAAAAAATACTTTAATTTAAAAAATATAGGATAAAGGATGTGAAGTATAGGATGGGAAATTCTTTATTCTCAAGGAACTTACGAAGTCAGAATTGTTCACAGTGGTGGTGATAGGAACCAGATGTCCAGCCTAGCAACAGTAGCTATGAATGAATGAATGCATTAGTGGGCAGAGCGTGGATATGCTAACTGAAGAAAGTCTAAAAACAATCCTAAAAAGACAAGAAGAAAAGAAGAATAACTCCTTGTCATCTCTCCCAGCTCACTCTCTCTATAGGTCTCTCTCTCTCTCTCTCTCTCTCTCTCTCTCTCTCTCTCTCTCTCTCTCTCTCTCTCCTTTTGCAGTAATACTAAAAGCGTAGCGTTGAATTGTAAAAGAACAAAAGTGGATCAAGAAAAAGAAGAAAAAGAAGAGAAATGACCCTCTGATAAGCTCCTCCCCCTTTTTATGGCAGCCGGGCAATAACACCTCCCCCCAGTCCTGCACATAAAAATAAACAAAAACACAAACACAAACACAAACAGCTGTTAATTCTCACGCCTACTTATCGGTCACTCCTTTCAGAGCCCGAGCACCGCTGCCTGGTCACCACTGTACATAGTTTAGCGATTATCTAACGGATTGCTAGCTTTAAATAAAAAAAATAAGAATAAAATAAGTGGAAACAGAGCGAAAGGGGAAAAAAGCTATAATAAAAACAGTGTTATTTTACTGTTTTTTTTCTCAGAACGTAACTGTATAATACAAAACAGAGGATGGAAATATCTTTTTTTTTCTACTCTGGACTCCTCACGTAGCCTAACGCAGAGAAAAAAACACGGCATGTCGTTTAATGCATTATTAGAATGGCTAGACTGTGTCCTGGGCTGTATTTCTATTTAAAAAATGGAAAGTTTTCTTCTTTTTGCACCTTGTTTATGTGCAGATATTTACTCTGAAGCATGCAGAAAACTATAGCACCATGCAACATGGAATTATGGGACCTATGTGGAAAATAATGGCTCCAGTATTGCAGCAATAAAAACACACACACACATATACATATATATATATAAATATATATATATATATATATATATATATATATATATATATATAAAATATGAATTTTAAAAATATTAACAAATCTATGTGAACAAATAAAGAAATAAGTGAACAAAGGTGGAAAAAGCTGCTTGCTTTATTTTGAATGATGCGTGTGTCAATATGAGCATGACTGCGTTTCAATAGATACGTTTCTGTTTAACATCATCACAGAGATGCACAATTAGGGGTCAGAAAGTGGCACTTTTTCAGTAGAAAGTGTCCAATAACGTCCAGTAACGATGAGAAAAAACTAAAACTGCGCCCTCACATCGTCAGAGGTGAACTTGGGTATAGCAGATATGTTATTGCTCCAGACTTGAGAGTTAAAAGTGTTCTCACAGTGCTTATCGTCCCCTGAGTTCTCAAGTGCTGTGACAACAACTAAACTTCCCATTCCACCTTAATTGATACCTGAGGTGCCAGAATGTAACTGCTGCGCCATTTAAGGTGGAACAGGAAAATTCAAACGAGAAGCTGGCGAATAGACTCCAGGTTCATATTACTGAAGAAGTAGGGGTAGGGATGGGCGGTAATAAAGAATTGCCCCCCTTTGAAGGTATATGAGTCCCTACATGTAACTAAAGCCCAGCAGTGAGGAGCTGAACTTCAGCCTCCTCTGCTGTCACTGCAGGCTGGCAGGGTCACCTACAGAGCATCCACATAGACTTCCATTCATTTTCTGGAGACTTACCCAAACCTAAAACAGAACTATTGCTAGCCTAAACCTAAACCTAACCCTAACTTTAGCCTCACCTTAAAACTGAATAACTTACATTGTGGGGACCAACTTGGACAAGGAAGCAATGTCCCCACAATGTGAATGTATGTGAGGTTTTCGTCCCCATAATGTGGCGTAAACCTGGTCCACACACACACACACACACTCACACACACACACACTCCTCTATTGTCCTATAAAGTTAGAGTCCTTCTAAGGATCAGATTGTGTGTGTGTGTGTGTGTGTGTGTGTGTGTGTGTGTGTGTGTGTGTGTGTGTGTGTGTGTGAAAGCAGGTCTAAAACACAGGTGTGTCTTTGTGATGATGTAAGGTAAGGGAATACCTACACACACAGATCTGACACTCTGTGGGAAGTGGAAGGACAATAGAGGAGAGTGAGTCTGAGTGTGTGTGTGTGTGTGTGTGTGTGTGTGTGTGTGTGTGTGTGTGTGTGTGTGTGTGTGTGTGTGTGTGTGCGCACTGACCCAGTTAAGGAAGCAGTCACACCCTAAATAGGTCGACACTCTTGAGCCCAACACTGAGAAATTCTGTTCAATATTAAACAGCCTTATGAATAACGACACTGAACAAATAAAATAGAATCTATAATCTACTCTAGAGCTGCTCTGTTGGACTTAAACGTGTACATGATAAATAAATGATAGTACATCAACACAGTTATTATGAAAATATATACATATATAATAATATAATATAATATAATAATATATATATATTTTCAATTGATGCACATCAAATGTACCTGATAAAGTACGAACATCAGACAAAGGAAACGCAGTCAGGTTTGTCAGGAGTGATGTATGGTTGAGGTGTCTGGTGATGCCACCCGCAGTGAACCTGCTGCCTGGTGCTCTTCTCTTTACTTCTATTGTCCATTGATTTCCCATAGACTTTCCTCATTGATCAGCCACTGCCGTCACTAGAATCCAATCACATGAGGCGTGAAATAAGAATAATGGCTGTTTTTTTTGAGCGTCTCTTTGCCCCATGGAACTGCGTTAGAAGGGGTAGTGGTTGAAATCTTCCTCTACGAAATGGGACCCTCAAATAAAGAAGAGCATTGCTTCGTTAACAGCTACTAGCGCTGCTCTGTAGGCGACCCTGCCAGCCTGCAGTGAAGGGGTTGGGGTTGTATTTGCACCATTTAAGGTGGAACGGGAAACGTGGCAATACTAAGACAATACAGTGGTCATCATCATTTTTAACTGAGAACATTCTCACATTTGTGGCTTTCTGTGGTCACTTGCACAGCCGTCTTTGAGGATTAAGTGACCCTTATTAGTTCCACAATAGGGAAATTCACCTCCGCAATCTGACCCATCCATGCAGTGAAACACCACATACACACTACTGAAGACACATACTAGGGGGCAGTGAGCACACTTGACTGGAGCGGTGGGCAGCCCTATCCACAGCGCCCAGAGAGCTGTTAGGGGTTAGGCGCCTTGCTCAAGGACACCTCAGTCACATCCTGTTGGCTCGAACCGGCAACCATCCAGTTACATAAATAAAATCTAAATAAAATCTGACATATGGACGATATGCGATAAATGGACAAATGCTTTAATTAATCAGTGATTTTACACTTTTTAAGGTGTCACAGACGAATTCAAGGACGTGAACAATGTAGATTTTAAAACAAGCTCTGCTCCTTCTTGCACAGAGAACTGAAGGCCTGGAAGGAAACATTTGACGTGTCCTTAAAATCACTTGAAATGTAGGCTACATTTCTAGGGTCCTTCACTTTGGAACAGCCTGCTTTGAGACCTTAGGAAATCTCCCCTGGCAGCTGGACCCTCCTCCCCTGCGTGTTTGCAATATGAAAAACGATGGGACTTGTGACGTATTTATCACTAAAACGACAAATTTCAACAAAAGGCGGTGTATATGTTTTAAGTATAAGTACCCTGTGTGTATAAAAGACCTGTAATCTGATTACGTATCTCTGTTACATGCATTGTGTTCCTTCCCAGTCCTGCTAGGGACTATAAACTGGCTGCTTTCCTAGTGTAAATTTTAACCCCCCCATCGATCTCTGGGGTCTCGCTGTGGGTTTAATTTAATGCAGTAATAGGAAAATGCTGAGTGGTGCTGAGAGACATTGAGCAGAGCTGCAAGATGCGGAATTTCTCTCTCGGCTCAGTGCAGCACACTCAGCGTCCTCTGAGGCCCAAACGGCCGCCCGCTTTGATGGCATCATCACGCTGACCCAAGTGCTAATCACCAATCACAGCAGCCCCCTCCTGTCTGCAGCTTTAAACCCCACGCCACACCCCCCCCTCCAGCTTTCTCTCTCTCTCTCTCTCTCTCTCTCTCTCTCTCTCTCTCTCTTTCTCTCTGTAAACATCATGCATTCTGCTCTCTGACCAAATGCCACATAATGCAGTGGGATTATGCAGTGGGCTTTAAGAGTCTGAGACCCCCAGTGAAAATGAGTTACTGTGTATTCTTTTAAAATTTTCATTTTCACTTAAAAAACTTACAGGCTGCCTTAAAATTTTGAGTTCATTGAGCTTCTAACAATAAGTTAACAGAACAAGAATCTGCGTTTTATGTTCTGTCAGCTTTTTCTTTTAAACCGTGTATGTAGGAGGGGTTTCTGATAAAGTATAGTGTGAATTTAGACTCATTGTATTACACTCTGACGCTGTATGGCACACAATGCAGGATAAAGAATAATGGGCTTAACACCATGGATACGGTTACCGTGGATACGTCCTGGCTCAAACGCAGTCTAATTTTACCTCACCTGCTACAGAAATCTGTGTGGGTGTATGTCTGTCTGTGCGTGTGGACAGATGTGCGCTATTTCTGTGCCGTTATGATTAAACTCTACTCCATCCGCACTGCTGTTCCTTACATAACATATATACGTAGGCTTTCCGTCCACCTCTGTTATGCAAATTTTCAAAATGCATTTCACTGGTGTCGGTACAAAACCTCGTATCTCCAAAATGGTAACTTTACAGGAGAATAAAAAACCTACTTTACTTTCAATGTAAGTCAATGGAACCAGACTTTTTTCCAAGGCATTTTGGGCTGTTTCTTTTGGTCTATTTATCATGAAATTTACACACAGTATAGGCGACAGGCATTTTAACATCAGGCCAAAAACTGAAAAACAACAAAAATGCAGATGCAAGGTTTTCGTCCGACAGCAACTGAATATCACAAAAATTAAGTTTTTATTCTTGGACAAGGTGGAAAACGAGGTTTATCGATAAGAGAAATGTGAAAAACAGTGATGGAATAACTGATGATGTAGCAGGAACGACAGTCAGATGTTTCCCCTCCATCTGCATTTCCAACATATCCTACAATAACAAACGTAGCTGTCAATAAAAACGTTGGCTGCAGCTCAAACTGCATATGCTGCACTAAACAGAAGGGGAAATTAGTTCACCGCTATTGTTACCATTACTACTTTGAGTGTACAGCAGTCAATGTTGGACTGGCGTTCGCAGGGGTTCTGTGGGCGAGAAATGCCCCCCGCCCATGAACTGGCCCCCACCAGTGGAGCTAGTACATGCTACGTTCACAGTACATTAACAATATAACTGATACTCACGCTAATACTGGATTGTTGGCATTGTTGCAGAACCAAAAGCCAAAAAGCAGGTCATATATTAAACCTGCTTTAACGTTGCTTTGCTAAAACTTCAAAAACTGAGCTGCACATTTCGGACACTGAGCTTTTCATGCTATGCTGTTTGTGTTTGCATGGAAAAAGGAGAAAAGGCCACTGTGGCTGCCGTGTTCATCCGTCCATCTGGGCCCGATGCACAGGATTTCGTCTGGGGATCGCCGCAGTGTTAGCTGCCAAACGGCCAAGCACCGTTTTAGCTACAAGATAAAAGCAGGCCTATTTTTATTCCTGAGGAGGTCGTCCAGCCCAAGACTCTACAGGCGCCTGGGGATGCTGGGATTTGTGTCCGGGGGTTTTAAGCAGCGCTGTGATTCCATAACCATCTATTATTCAAAGGGCAGCACTGATACAGCACTGAGAAAGAGCTAAATCACTCCACTGCTTACACATACAAACACAAGCCATCAATTATTAACCTCTGCAGAGAGAGAGAGACAGAGATTGCTGTGTAATGTTACTTGTTAGTGTGTAGCAAGAGTTAGTTAGACAGTGGCGGGGAACATGAAACTTTCAGAGGAACAGGAATATTTACCTGCCTGGTCGTACATGCAGTGACGGACTTCTTCAAAGTGAGAAAACAGTGCTTTTAGTGAAACACACTTCCCATCCACTTTATTAGAAACAATCCAACTGCATGTAAACAGAGTTCAGATGTAGCCAGACGTGCACCACAAGCAGGACTAGCTAGCTGCGCTTATTTATTAGCTAGCTAGCTACATTTAGTGTCAATGTCAAGGCAGTGTCACAAAAAAATGAATATTTTCTGACAAATACAATTTACTTCAATTCAAACAATATAAAACTAGGCAGGAAATGGGCCCATCACCTCTTTCTGTTTCTGCTGCTTGTGAAGGCCGCAGTGGCTAAAGCTAGCAAGCTAAGCTGTTAGTGAGTAAAAAAGACATTTCTAACCTCTTTTTATTATTAACGGGGAATTTTTCACCTACTTTTCAAAATATCAGTATAGTTGAGCTGGTAAGATGTAAAAGTTTTTCATTCAGAGTTGTTTGATGTGAAATGCTCTGTTCTAAAGGAACTGAGTCTGAATTGTTCACAGTGATGGTGACAGGAACCAGACGTCTGAAGATTTTAATGTCTTAAAAAGCTCCCTCACAGAAAACGATTACATGCAGTACTTAAATATAGCCTGTCTAATGTCTTAGACACTGTTTTACAACAGTTTTGGGGTAAGAATCTAGTATATAATGTAGTTTTTAAACCACAGATTACATTCATGGTGTTGAGAAGCAAATAAAACATATTTTTTGACTTATTTTACCATCATTGACATTGCTCATAAAAACTCATCAAACATGTGTGGGGGTCTCTGGTGGTTTTGGATCATAAATAAAATGGCGATATTTGTGTTGTAGACTTGGCGACCCCTGGTTCCCATCGCCACCACTGTAAAGACATCTGAGCCTGTCAGCGTGTTTTTCTATAATGAAATATTTCACATATTTCACAAAAATATTCATTTTAAAATGTTTTACAGAATGCTCTGTCTCTCTCTCTCTCACATAAACAGAGAGCTTACTAAAAGGGAAGGAAAATAATGTATGCAATTAAAAAAAAAAATCTGACTACCTACAAATTGTCACCAGATTTTAATCGTAATCCTTCTCCTAAAATGATGTGATCCAGCAAAGATTACACAGTCAGTCGTCTAGAGAGAGAGAGAGAGAAAGAGAGAGAGAGAGAGAGAGAGAGAGAGAGAGAGAGAGAGAGAGAGAGAGAGAGAGAGAGAGAGAGGGCATGTGGTTTTTTCCCGTGAATGTTCTGAGCTGTGACAAATGTCTTTGAATAAGACCAAATGGCAAAGATCAGAACGTGTTTGGCTCTGTGTGAAGTGAAGGAGGGAGGAAACCTGTGGGCTGCCGGGAGGAAGAACGAGGAAGAAGAGAAATGAGGAATAAAAGAGCGAATAAAACTTAAGGAACAAGAACAGAAGACAAAGCACAGCTCAGAGTTCTCTTGTGATCTAATGAGAACATTCAGCATCACACACACACACACACACACACACACACACACACACACACACACACACACACACACACACACACACACACACACTTGTTATTTTATACCTTGTTAGGCCATTGTGTGTGTGTGTGTGTGTTTTATAACTATAAATATCAAAGCCATTTTGTGAGGCATCTAGGAACCAATCACATGCCAATTGAAAGAGGGGGTCATAGAATTTCTGATGGTCACTGGAAAATGACTCCCTTCAGTCTATGAGGAAATGAGACCCTTGAGCAGAAAGCATTTTGCGTTCTCCATTCAATAAGAGTTAATCCGTCATTTTCATTGGCAGTGAAGCTCCAACAGCTCAGAGCATTCGTCGTTAGTTCCACAACACTGGATGACCTCCGGAATTGCACTGAAAGAGCCGTGAGCGTAGGGACACCCGACACACTCAATCGAGTATGGGATAAATTCGACTATGTTGTCCGTACAGCTGGAGGAGGTTCATATTGAGCACTTTAAAAGAAATTTACATAATAAACTTTAAGCTCACTTTAACCATTAATAGATAGATAGATAGAAGGAGTGATAGATAAAAGGAGTGATTGCATTTGGGCACCAAATACCATAGTGTGAAGGAAGAGGCTGAATTTGCAGGTGTATTGAGGAGCACAGTCATACAGGTCTACCAGCAGTGGCAAAAAATCCCAGTCTACCCAGTCAAATTCTCATCAGAATTGTGCCCAAAAGACGTTTCACAGCTTGTGAATAAAAAAAAGACTTGCTTCTAGAAGTCAACACAGGTCCTTCACAACCAGTTTCTGAAAGAACACAGCAGGGAACTGCACACAGTGAACATATGGAGCAGAGTATGCTCACATATGCTCATTTCTGCTCACAAAGATGCCTGGTAACAGTGGATGAGGAGAGACACAAAGGTTGGACTGCTCATGCCTGGAAATGTGTTATCTGGGCAGATATTATTTCTGTCTGTATGTGAATGATTCTCGCCGTTATGATTCTCGCCATCATAAAGCTGGAAGCCTGCAACGAGGAAGGTGTGGTTTAAGCTGGAGGAGCTCTGTGATGTTCTGGGGGTGTTTCAATCATGCGGCTGTGGATACTTTAGTTGAGCTAATTTGCTCATCATCTTACTGAGGAACGGAACAGTCCTATACCTGTATAACAAGATGACAATTCTCGCATTCACAGGCTGCAAATGTGACTGATTGGATTGATGGACATTCAGGAGCACCACATATCTGGACTGGCCTGTACATTCCCCAGAAGGCATCCACAAAGTCTGGCTGAACTGCACAGTTCTTTGATGTATTTTCCTATATATATATATATATATATATATATATATATATATATTTACACATTCCTATAAAAAATCCTTAAAATGTATAAAAATAACTGTACACACACTCAGGTATAGTTTTATACATAAGTATAACTTTATAACCTACAAAATGTCCTTATTTCTACAAGCATTGTCCTCATAAATGCTTAAATACGAAAATACATATACATATTTAAACAAACACCCACACATATGAACACACACGCACACACACACACACACCCCCACACACACACACACACACACACACACACACATATATATATATATATATATATATATATATATATATATACATATATTTACACACACACACACACACACACATGTGCATCGCAGCAGCTAGAGGCTAATGCTAGAGTTCAGTAAATGTTAACATTAATGTAGCCGTCAGGTGTGTGTGTGTGTGTGTGTGTGTTTAAGGTCAGAATAACCCGCAATCCATTTGGTTTTGAAGGTTTTCATAATATAAAACAAATGATCCACATTCACACTCACAGCAGGGCTGGAAAAAAGTAAAAGTGCACTTGAGTGAAACTCAAAAAAGTGTCACTAATGTTCAAATATATAAAAGTAAAAACTAATCTGTGTTAAAAGCTGCCGTCCTTTGGGGGCGTGTGATCCTATTTGTGCTCTTTGTAGTTCATCTGTTTCTATGCATACTTTAGCGGTCACTGGTACGAGTGGATCAGACACAGCAGTGCTGCTGGAGTTTTTAAACACCTCAGTGTCGCTGCTGGACTGAGAATCGTCCACCAACCAAAAGTATCCAGCCAACAGCGTCCTGTGACCACTGATGAAGGAATAGAGGATGACCAACACAAACTGTGCAGCAGCGGATGAGCTGTCGTCTCTGACTTTACATCTACAAGGTGGACTGATGAGGTAGGAGAGTATAATAGAGTGGACAGTGAGTGGACACAGTGTTTAAAAACTCCAGCAGCAGGGCTGTGTCTGATCTACTCGTACCAGAGCTACACCCAACCACCACGCAAGAATGATTTACCACCCAAATAGTACCTGGGGCGTCTGGCAGCTGGTTTATATAGAGGTCTATTGACGTTTGTATTATTCTTATATAAAAATACTCCAGACTGAAAAGTGAGAACACAATTCTGAGTGCAGTGTCGTCTGAGCGAGAGATCTGGGCGGGATTTACAGTTTGTTTGTATGTTTTGACCTTAGAGGTTTGAGAAAGTGAGCCAAACGCCAAGTAGTGGAGCCACGACTGTGAAACAAACACAAAGAAACAAACAAAAACAAAAACAGGGCAACAAATGCAAACAAAGTTGAGACAAGCACAAAAAGGGCCAGAAAACTTCATATTTAGATCAATAGGTCCACAGAAACAGGCCCACCAACATACCTGCACACACATGTACAGTTAGTGGGATTAGGTGTGTGTGGTCCAACGTGAAGCTCAGCATGTCCATTATGCTAATATGTGCAGCAGAGAGAGAGAGAGAGAGAGAGAGACCTGCAAACAGATAATGGCAGACTTTGGAGTAGCAGAGCCTGGAGGTGAAAAATGCATCAAGATATTATCTCTCTCTCTGTCTCTCTGTCTCTCTCTCACTCTCTCTTTCCTCTCTCTCTCTCTCACTCTCTCTTTCCTCTCTCTCTCTCTCTCTCTCTCTGTCTCTCGCTCTCTCTCTCTCACTCTCTCTTTCCTCTCTCTCTCTCTCTCTGTCTCTCGCTCTCTCTCTCTTTCTCTCGCTCTCTCTGTCTCTCTCTCGCGCTCTCTCTCTCTCTCTCTCGCTCTCTCTCTTTCCTCTCTCTCTCACTCTCTCTTTCCCCTCTCTCTCTCTCTCTCTCTCTCTCCCTCTCTCTCTCTCTCTCTCTCTGTGTCTCTCTCTCTCTCTCTCTCTCCTCCCTCTCTCTCTCGCTCTATCTCTCTCTTTCCTCTCTCTGTCTCCCTCTCTCTCTCTCTATGATGTTCAGTCTTTGGCAGATCATAACCTCACAGTTGTGGCCAAAACTACAGACAAAATTCAGGCTTTAATCTGATGCTGCGGCTGTTTTTATCCACACTATTAGCTTTTAGCTTTGTCTGTGTTTATAGATAACAGCGTGTCACACAGCATCAGAAACCACATATGCAAGTCTATTAGAGATCCTGACCAGCTCCACACTGTTTGAGGCGGCAGCGTTACGATTAGATGATGCTAATTGGGGGCTATAAGCTTCCGATACTTGTGAGCTACGTTAGCTCCAATGCAAAACTAAGGGAGTGAAGTTTAGACGCCAGACCTGTCCTGTAAATGTAAATCTGTTCACACTGACACACACACATCTGAAAAAGACCAGGTTTGGGCCACGTTTACCTGCTGTGTGAACAAAGCTTCAGTGCCTCTGGGGCCGATTTCCCATAGTATAATGCATAGCGCTGCTGTGGGAAGAAAACCTTGTATCTCCAAAATAGTGACTTTACAGGAGAAAGAAAAAACCTACTTCACTTTCAATGTAGGTCAATGGAACCAGAACTTTTCCCATGTCATTTTGGGTCATTTCTTTTAGGCCACTCATCATAAAATTTACAAACAATGTAAAGAGTAACAGATACTTTCAAACTATCTCAAAAACTGTAAAAAGCCAAAAATGGAGATACAAGGTTTCCTTCCGACAGCAACGATAGGCTGGAAGAAAAACCTGTAAACTTAAAAATAAAGTCATATTTTAAAAGTGAACCAAGTACGTATTTCTACATTTGTCTTGTCAGAACCTGGACAGCGTGTGTGCCAACATACGACAACAAGAGCCGCCTCAAACACCCACAAGAGACAAATTTGAGGCGCCATTAGCAACTTGCCGCCGGCTAATGTGAGCTTATGGCAATAGTCCTCTCTCAAGATAGATCAGCAAAGTTGTCGGCAGTTTCGTGTAACACTGATATGAATTTGAGTAGCTGTTTTAATAAAAACACATTCAAATGCATCAAAACTCAAAAGAAAAAGTAAATCTCTTGAGATTTGTGATAAAGGCTAACTAAAGGCTAACAGAAAATGTATTAACAAGAAGGCTTTTGAGTGTTTTTGAGGGTTACATTAACAAGAGTAACTGGGCGAATGTGTTCAGCTTCTATAATACCAGGAATCTTCAAAATACTTAAAGTACAGTAATGAGGTAGAAGTACTCAAGTGTCTTCCACCACGCTAGCTAGTCTTCCATTACATGTGAGCTACATTAGCCTCATAGCACCAGTGCTACAACTAAAGAAGCTAACTCCAGACAAAGAGCATGCGTCGGCTTACGGAGCACCTGTGGAGTTGAGGGCTTTTCATTTTAAAGCTTTTTAAAATTTAAATCTCTAATGCTGAGAGATTACAGTGAGAAACACTTTGGCGTTGATTGATCTGCAAAATCTGCCGTTATTTAATGGATCCAGTTATTGTAATGAAGCAGCCCAGAGCCAACGTGCGTGTCCTTCACCGTGTTGACAGACTGAAGTGTGTATGTGAGTCTACACATTATCCCAGTCCATTCAAGCCCCTCAGGTAAAGCCTGATTGACCTGTTCTCTCTGAAGGTGGCCTTTGGTTTTCTGTCCTGTCTCTATAGATGGTCTCAGTCACGCTGTTCAAATCAATGGCAGAACACCTCTAGCTCTTCAGATTAAAACTAGTGACTGGCCAATGAAACCAACTGATCTATCATTGCTCCGCCCACAAATGTGTTCTCTTGTAGCTACTGTTCAAAAAATCAAAATACATTCCTAGAAGGCAAGAATATATCATCCCATTCTTTTGGAAAATGTGACCATCTTTCCAAGCAATTGGGGGAAACAAACAAAAAAAAACCAAAACAACGACACTTGTTGTGATAATTTTGTGAAAAACGTTGAAAAACGTTGTTGCTGAAACTGTGCTAGGTTGGCTACTATTCAAGATATTGCTGTTAAACGTATTTGCTAAACTAGTTTATGAAGGATAATTAAAGAAATAAATGAAGCAGATATTAGTAAATTAAAGTGGACAATTAGCAGTTAAAGTGTCATTTAGTCACTGCTTAACCACCAGTGGGCCGCCAGCTTTGCCATCAGCGAGACAACAGTGTCAGCTCTCCTCTTGCAATGTGGGTTTATTCATTTGATGCATCGATTCGAAAGTGGTGAATCGAATGCATCCGTTTTGTAACGTTAGAATTGATGAGAATCAAACAGCATAATATTTCATACATTACTGTAGTAAAAAAGCTTTGTGCATTGTTTTTAATGTCTGCTATTATATTTCTGTATTTCAATTTGAATCAAATGAAGAATTTAACTGAATGAAATCGAATTTTTAGCTCACGATTCTTCATGATTCAGTGAATTGAATCTTTATAACATTTTGAAATACTTTAAAATTACTTTATATTGCAGCAGGAAACGTTGTGGCTGGTTTGAGTGTGTCTATGTGTGCTGCTATTTGAGTCTTCAAACATACTTCACTTCTTCTCCCAACTGTTTGCAATAATTGTCATATTTTATTTTTCAAATTGGTGCATTGCAATTCTCAGGAGATTGAAAACTAGTTAGACTTTGTATGCTGGACAATAATCTGGGTGGTCTGAGGGCGGGCCAATTGTGGCAAACAGTCAAAACAGTCAATTGTATGCAAAAGTTTGGGCACCCCTGTTTTGTTGATTTTCTAAGTGAAAATAAGTTCTCTTATATATATATATATAATTTGCCTAGCCAAAACAGGAACTTTAATGAACTTTTATATATATGGAATGAAAGTCTCTGTTGAAGGGTTGAGGATGGCCAACAAAAGCTTTGCATCAATAAATGGGCATTAACAAACTCCAGGTGGAGATTAAAGCAAGGGAATTCTGATTAAGTGACCAGTATATATGCACAGTGATCCCTTGGATAGAGCGATCTGAGAGTGGCTGATATATGATGTGAAGGAGTGAGTGGAGCTTCAATATGTACATAATTTGACATAATTTCTGTTTGAAAAACGCTCTTTTACTGAGAGCAAGGGAAAACAATGGCACTCGAAAAGCAACTGTAAATGGAGGTAGGCCACTCCTAGCCCTACTCCATCTTCTGAGGGTCACCAAACACAAACACACTCTCGAGAGCTCTCAGCTGGACACAAAATAACACAGTAAACACACAGACACACACTGCAACTGAAGAACAACTGCATAAAAACATATATGGCTACAACACACACAACCCCAGAAGTCCCTCTCTGTCTGAGCAAAACATTTTATGAATTATATTAATCATTTGTTTATCTCAATGTTTGTTGCATATATATCAATGTTCTGAAAAATGACAAAAATGAAGATACACATTTTTGAGAACAGCGATATATATATATATATTCGCATATGGCTGTTCATGTTAGCAGAAAGGACGTTTGAGGTTGAGGGTGAAACTCGAGTAAGACGTACAGTGCATCCAGCTCAGCCCCGTGTGTGTCTGAAAAATCATGACACGTGGAGGACTTCAAAATAACCTTCCACCCGGAGTGAGCAGCATCCAGCTGACTGGAACAGCATCTGGCAGCGTGTGCGTGTCACTGTCGATGAGTGTGTGAGGTCAGAAAGGTGAAAATACTCGCTGAACATCAGGAGCTCAAGATGGTGGTGCTGTCTGGGTGGTAAACAAGTGAGTGTGCAGGGAAGTGCTGAGGTACAACAGCAGCTGGACTCACACACACACACACACACACACACACACACACACACACACACACACACACACACAGACACTCAATTTGTTACATAACACACACACACTGGAGGGGCGTTGTGCCTCCTGATGGACGGAGTGTGCTGTGATGTGTGTAGCTGATCATTATAATTGCTGATCTTGGTGCAACTTCACTACCAGACATTAGTCACACACATACACGCTCGCTCTACCGGCTCCTGAAGATTCATCTGTCCGATGTACCCATCCATCTCACACACACATACACACACACACACACACACAGAGCTCTGCAAAAGTCCGAGGCTGCCCTTCATTTCTTTCATTATCAGCCAAAACCGCCATTAAGCACAAGTTATTCATTTTCATGAAATATTTCTGAGGAGATTAAATAAAAAAAAAAAAATTCCAAAACTGGAATTCAAAACATGATTAAAAGCTACAGAGTGTCACGCTTCCGTCAAACTCCCTTCAAGACTCCATCTCCTAGCATACTCTGGGCGATCATGTGACTGCTCCGCCACAACCGGAGTACAGTTCAGACTCCATTTCCCAGAAGTCTCCAGAGGATCCTGTGACTTCTGACCTTGACTCACGCTCCTATCAGTGCTCACAATCTCCGGAATTTTAATTTGTATGTCATATGACTAATTAGATTTAGTTTAAAAGCTCGGGCTTAGCTTATAGAGGTTATGAAGTATTGTATCTCTGAGATCTTGCTAAGCGTTTGTTATGATTGCCTTTTTGTTTTTCGACCGTTGTTTGTTTTACCTGTTTCCCGTCTTTTTGCCTTGCCTTTTTGATACCATTGCCTGTGTTTCAACTCTTGGACTGTTAACCGTTTACAATATTGCTTAATCCCTGGTGTGAGATCTCTCATTTTACGATCTGCTAGCATCTGATTTCTGTTGCAGTGTCACAGAGAAAATGGGGCTCCTAACAACCACCTGGAAGACCTGGTAGACACCAAAACTGCCCCATCAGATAAACGGCACTTAAAGCTTTCATCTTTGAGAGAGAGGAGAAAATCAAGCTGCTTCAGATCTGAAAACATTCACGGGTGTTTCTGTCCGTCCTTCTACTGTGAGAAGACCACTCAGAGCTGTGTAGCTGTTCAAGAAGCTTCACTGAGAAAAGGAGACGGACACATCAAACAAAGAAACTGCTGGTTTTCTCAGAACAGGGTGAATCATGACTATCAGAGCTAGGCCTCCAATTTAGGCCAAAACATGAAGAACACCACCAAACCTACAATGCTAGCTATGCTAACTATAATAACTATAGGATTGTAGTGGTTTGTGAGCGCAAAGCTAACAGCAATTCATAAGAACCCTTTCTGAGAAAGCTAGCTTCTTGTTTGAATTCTCCTTTCCATCTTAAATGCTGCAGCACTTTGTAATTATGCTGTTAGTTCATCCAATGCATTAGGACTTCTCCTAGAACCTTCTGTTCAGGCCTTAAACACCAAAACACGAGGGAAAAAACACCAAGACTATAATGCTAACCATGCTAACGATAATTCAGAAGGGATTATACTAGTTTGTGAGCTCTAAGCTAACTCACATGAGCACTTTTTAACAAGGCTAGCATCTTATTCTTATTTGCCATTCCACCTTAAATGCTGCAGCACCTCGTGATCATGCTGTTAGCTAATCTAATGTGTTAGGACTTCTCTTCAGCGCCTGAAGTCCTCATCAAAAGGACAGTTAGCTTAGCTGTGACTACATAGATACCACAGAGGTAAATATTTCCTGATTGGCCAGTTTTCCAGTCTGCATTTCAAGAACTGAGCTTATGGTTTCCATCTAAAACTTAGCAAGGAAGCAGTAGCGGTGCTGTGATGTTAGTGTAAACACAGGCATGATTCTACGGAATAAAAATGAATGAAAATGAAAAACCCACAAATTGTTTTACTTCCCAGAAATCATTAGTCCTTCTCTGAAGGCCAAGAAGGCCCTGAGGCTTTCCCTCTGTCTAAGTGGACTGGCCAACCTCAGAGTCCAGACCACAACATCACTGAATGTGTGAATGTGTTAGCAAGAAGCATAAAAGAAATGCAAAAACCTAAGAGCGGGGTTTTGGAAAAATCTCCCCGCTGATTTCTTTGAAAAACTGAACGTGATTTTCCTGAAAAAAAAAAGAAAAGAAAGCTGTTATAAAAGTAAATAGGTCCAAACTGCGTTACTGTACAACAAGTACACCAATGGTGGTTAATGTAACGTAGTGGGTAACACCTCTACCTTCTACGCTGTAGACTGGGGTTCAATCCCCCACCAAGGCAAACACCCTACACTATACCAATAAGAGTCCTTGGGCAAGACTCCTAACACCACCTTGGCCTACCTGTGTAAAAATGATCAAGTCGCTCGGGATAAGAGCGTCTGCCAAATGCTGTAAATGTAAATTAAAAGGTCTAGAAAATATCCTACGGCTTTAAATGGGAACCCCTCCATACATAACACTGCATAATAGCACGTACACACTCTGCTGGACTGTTAGGCCAAACCCATTTCACTCCTCACCCCTAGCCCTTAGCCCTCCATTCTGCGTGTTCACGTGTTGATCTAGGGCTTGTTTGTAGGGATTGTTGTTGAGATAGAGGGGTAGGGTGAAGTGTTAGGACAACATGGTCCTCCAAACTAAGGTTTTTCAGAGGCTCCAAACAGAGTGTTGTGAGGAAAAACGAAAAACAGGCATGATGGCTACACAAGAGACCAAAGGAACACACAAATGTGAGAATTTTCTCTGTTAAAAACTTACGATAACTAATATCACCTTAGTTTATTGTCATTTCAGTGTATTATGGTCCTTTTCTTCATAACAATCATAAAAAGTCCCAAGAACTTTGCTGTGTCTTGGTAGCCAGCTTGCTAAATTTCCCGTTCCACCTTAAATGGTGCCACAGTTCTGATGCCTGAGGCACCAGAATGTAGCTGGCTCCATTTAAGGTGGAACGGGAAAATTCGAACAAGAAGCTGGAGAATATCTGACTTCAGCGTCACTGAATAATTAGGGGTAGCAAGTAATAAATAATTGCCCCCCATTTGAAGGCATACGATGCCCTAAATGTAACTAAAGCCCAGCAGTGAGGAGCCGAACTTTACTGTCCGCTGCCGTCACTGCAAACTGGCAGGGTCGCCTACAGAGCGGCACTAGTAGCTGTTAATGAAGTGATGCTCTTTTTTTATATGAGGGTCCCGCTTCAGAGGGAAGATCTCAACCACTATCCCTTCAGTGACCATCAGTGAGGATCACCTCATCATCGGGAAGTCCCAGCAGCGACTGTACTTTCTTAGAAGACTGAGGAAATTTGGCATGCCAGCCAAAATTCTCAGCACCTTCTACAGGAGCACGATCGAGAGTGTTCTTACCAGCTCCATCACGGTCTGGTATGGAAACTGCACTGCTCAGGACATAAAGGCTGTGATCAAAACTGCACAGTCCATCTCAGGAGCAGCCTTCCCCCCACTACAGGACACTTATCACACCAGGGACATCGGAAGGGCCCAAAACATCATCAGGGACAGCACACACCCCCAGCACAGACTCTTCACACTCCTACCTTCAGGCAGACGCTACAGGAGTGTGAAGTCCAGGAAACTAGACTGACCAACAGTTTCTGTTTACAGGGCATCAGCCTGGTGAGCACCTCACTCACTACCCCCCCCTTCCCAGTCTGAACTGGTTTAACCTGGCACTCAATAACTGCACCTTACCTACACTGTACTGCTGCCATTAGAACAATACTGTTTACACCTATTACTGCACAGAACAACATTGTTTACTTGATGCACTTCATGAACAGCTGCTCTACATATTTGCACATACGCACGTGTAACTTTAATTTTATTTCAACTTTGCACATACTGTACTTTTTTACTACAGTTTTTAGAGTTATTCTTTTTTCTTTATTCTCTTAAGATTATTATTATTATATTCGGTGAATGGAGGAAGAGCAAAGTAAGAATTTCATTGTACAGTGCAACTGCCTGTTCTGCTGTGCATGTGACAATAAAAATCTTGAATCTTATATCTCAGTTCCAATGGGCAAGAGAGGCGCTCGAAAACAAGGCCTAGGGGTAAAAGTAAGAGATGGGCCTTATAGTCACATGTTCTGTACTGCGTTCATGAGATGTGGGTTTGATTCATGTGTGTTTTCATCAGAGCGTGTAGTGGAAGTGCTGAGGTAGAAGAACAGCTGGACTGGTGTGGTGTGCAGTGCTGGTTAGAGCAGCAGACCTGCACTGCAGCACTGCTCTGCTCTCCGCTGATCCTCCGCTCATCAGTACACATGGACAGACGACTGCGGCAGGAGGAGGAAAGGAGCCGTGTGAGTGAACCTGTATTTGTCTCTTTGTGGGGACCAGGTCCTTTCAGTCTGAGGAAATCATGAATATTTAGTGGCTGTGAGGACATTCGTCTCCTGTCTGTGAGGAAAAACTGTCCTCCGGATGCTGCAGCTTTTATTAGAGAAAGGTAAAAGACCATATTAACACCATATTAAAGAAAAAGAGATCGCTTTACTATATCTGAAGTTTCTTCTAGACAATCAGTTAAAAGAACAAAATTACTGTTGCTTAAAGGAGAATTCCACCCATTTTTTTCAAATTTTGTGCATAATTCAATAGATGTAATTGGATGTAGATTGGATAGTAAAATATTTGTGCTGTAGACATCATGACCCCTGGTTCCTATCAGCACCACTATAAAGACATTTGGTATGTTTCTCCACAATGAACAATTTCACGTCAAACCGGTCTGAATGACTTTGTTTACGGCTTATAACAACCACTGAATTAAGCAGACACTTCTTTAAATGCCCTGCTGCTCAGATATTTCTACTAAGGAAAAGCTCTGTAGTCTCATGTGTCCCCTCTTGGGTATTAGTAGAGATTTTTGCCAAAATAATGATGCTTATTTTTATCTACAACTGACCTCTAATCTCTCTTTGAACCCTCTTTTATCTCACTTCTCTTTTTTGTCTAATGCTAATTCTGTGAGTTCAGCCTTACATGGCGGTGGTAGTATGAGGGGAGGTTGTGAGATTGAAGGAGGGAAGAGAACTCTAATGACTTGGCCTGGACTTCTGGGTGGCTTCTGATTGGAGTTGGAACGCAGGACCCCCGTATTGACCTGGGGTAGGACTGATACAGGACTGAGGAACAGAGAGGAGATGGGGTGGTGATAAGGATTATGAAAAACTTCATCACAGGAAACAGAAGGTAAAGATGGGCATTAGACTGGAAGGAGGAGGGGCTTCGGGCACAGTCCTCACCCAAAATCTCAGTGATTCCATAATTCCACCATTATGTTCCTGAGTCAGGAAGGAGCAACATTTAAGTACCAAAATGTTCCTCTGGGGAGGTAAGGACAGAGTTTGGAGTGTGATTAGATGAAGCACAGCAGCATTTACACACACTTTACAGCATGTAGACCCCCCCCAACACACACAGAGCATATACAGCGCACAGCAATGTGTGTGTGTGTGT